>NC_046661.1:103667576-103674904 GCF_010883055.1 Belonocnema kinseyi | reverse complement strand
GAGGAATGAGATGTAGAAAAGTGAAACGGAGGGGAGGGGGGATTGATGGGAAATGGTGGAGGGGAAGTGAAGAAAAATGAGCGTGGAGGGGTGAGTGCAAATTTAAAGTAGGGTGGTAGAGAAAGTTAGGGTAAGCGAGGGAAGGGAAATATAGAATATGAGCGGGGGAAGTGAGAGAAAATGAGGGGAGATTAGGGAAGGGAAAGTTTAGGAAGCGAGAGAAAATGAGAAGAGAGAAATTAGGGTAAATTAAGTAAAATAGGGGGTGGGAAGTGGGCAGACTGATGGGGAATAGTGGAGAGAAAGTATAGGAAAATGAGGATAGATGAGTGAGGGAAAATGCAGAGTGTGGCAATAGCGAAAATGAGGGGAAATTCGGAAGGGATATAGGTAAATAGATTGGAAATGGTGGAGGTGAAGTGTAGGAAAATCAGAGTGGGAGGGTGATGGTAAATGCGTTAAGTAGTAATAGAGAAAGTCAGAAAAAATGAGGGAAAGAAAGAAGTCGAAATAAGGGAAAATGAGAGGAGACATTAAGGGGTAATGACAGGTGGAGAAGTAAGGCAAGTGAAAAGTTGGATAATAGGGGATTCAGGGGTTTAAGCAGGAGAAGCAAGGCAAAATGAGCAATGAAAATTATGGGAAATGATGGGTGGGAAGTAGAGGAAGTGAAAGGAAGAGGAAAGATTAGAGCAGGGGATGTTGGGGAACCGAGGGAAAATTAAAGGAGAAAAATTAAGTTATGTAAAGTGAAATAAAAGGGAACTGGGGAGATTTATGGAAAATGATTGAGGGGAAATGAAGAAAAATGAGGGTGGCAGAGTGAGGGGAAATTTGGAGTGTAACAATAGAGAAAGTAAATGGAAGTGAGGGAAGGGAAGTATGTGATATGAGTATTGGAAGAGAGAAAGAAAATAAGGTGATATTACTGAAGGGAATGTTGAAGAAGCAAGATAAAAAGAGAAGAGAGAAATTACCGGAAATAAAATAAAATTAGGGGTTGGGGAGTGTGAAGAGCAATGGGGTTGGGGAAGTGAGGGTTAATGCAGAAATTGGTAGCAGAGAAAGGCAGGAAAAACAAGGGAAAGAAGGTAGCGGAAATAAGGGGAAATGAGGAGAGACATGGAAGACAATGATAGGTGGAGGAGTAAGGGAAGTAAGAAGTTGGATGGTAGGGATATGAGGGGGAATGAGCGGAGAGGAAAGCAGGGGAAAGTGAGGCAAAATGAGGAAAGAAAACTAGCAGAAGTGAGGGTGGGGAAGTAGGGGAAGTAGAGGAAATTACTCGAATTGAGGCAGGGCCTTGAGTAAAGTGAAGAGAGAGCTAGTAGGGTAATGAGCGTGGGTTGATGGGGGAAAGTGGGATTAATAATTCAACTATTTAGGTAATAATTCATACTTTTTTAATAAAAATGAAACTACTTTACTCAAATTTATTGAACCACTACTTCGTTTACATTTTTTTTTGTTAAGTATTATAAATTTTAGTTGCAAATTTATCGCCTGTTCAAAAAATCATATTTTTTTGTTAAAATTTAATTTTTCTACTGAAAATGTCACATTTGAGCGAAAATTTATCTTCATTAGTTGCAAATTCATTCATTTAGGTGAAAATTAATTTTGTTTTTGTTATAAATCGATCTTTTTGGTAGAAATTCAATTTTTTGCTTACAGTGCAACTGCCTGGTTAAAAATTGAACTGTTTTTATCAACGATTTGATATTTTGTTGAAAACTTAAATTGAATTGAATTTTAATTTGTCGCACTTGACATTTTTTCAGATTGAATCGAAGAGATATGCAAATCTCTTATTTGTGTGATTCTGGATTTTGTAATGTTTTAAATAACATCAAAATTTTGTTCAATGAAAGGAAAATAATAGCACTTTTCTTTGATTTAAGCTGAAACAATTTCAGGTTCGACATTTTCAACTTTTCCGAAATAAGGTATACATATAGTTTAATAAAAAAAACGTATTTTTTACGTTTTCAAAAATTCTGAATTAAATAAATTTGGACTTTTTTTACATTTAATATTATTATCACTCGTTAGCAAAAACTTTAACTATAAAAAGTTTACCATTAAGTCCCAAAAAGTTCCAATAAAATTTTTTTAAAAATTTACAGGTTCTTAATGATTTTAAAAACATTTTAAAATTTGTTTGGTACTTATCAGTCACATTTCAGCAGCACTTTTTTAAAACACAAGTCCCATGAGCATTTGTAAAAAATTTTTAAAATATCAAATCGACTTTTCAATTTTCCAAAAAAATTATTTAGGTATAGTACAACTTTCAAAATAAAATTAAGTTGGACGGTTTTGGTACTTTTTTCTTAGAATAGTCATGCTTGAAAGTAAAATTAAGTGGGACTTTTTTTGATACTTTTATCCTAGTAAATTTTAAAAAGTTACTTGTCATAGAGAAATATTAAATAAGTGAGAAAAGATTATTATTTTTCTTTCAAATGCTTTAAAAAATATCATTAAATTATTAAAAATGATTGTGATTTAAAAAAAAATATGGTTTTTATCGAGATTCAGTGAAATATTTTTTAATTCCTGAAATAGCTTGAAATATTGTGAAACATTTCGAAATATTACGAGACATTTTGAAATCTTTGAAATCATAATAATTTTGAATCTCTTAAAATCATTCAGAATCTTTGATACGTCATTGCAGTTTTTCGAAATCCCTTAAAATGCTTTATGTTTTTTCGAAATCCTTAAAAATTGCATTTAATCTTTTCAAATTTCACGAAAATTTCTAAACTTTACACATATACTTTGTAATCATTGTAAATAACGTGGTATCGTCGAAAGCCCTTTAAATAACTTTAAATTCGTTAAAATCCTTTGAAATCTTGAGAAATCTTATGATATTCCTGGAAATATTCGAAAGCACATTAATATAATTAATCCCCTGACATCCTTAAAAATACTTTAATATCTCTTGATCCGAAAGCCCTAGAAATCGTTTGTAATGGGTGAAAATCTTTGTTAATTTCCTGAAATCCCTCAAACTCGATAAAAAAGATTTCCATTTCCATGATTTCTCAAAGATTTCACAAAGATTTCTGATACCATATACACCGTATATTTCAAATCTATTTTTAATATTTTGTAAAGATTTCTAGAGTTTTTATAAAGATTTCAATTATTTCTCAAAAATAACAATAAATTCATGAATATCACCAACCATTTCAGATATTCCACAAAGATAACACAAAGATTTCCGAAAAATGAAAAATGTTTCGCAAAGATTTCAATCATATTTAAGAGATTTCACAAGTAATTGAATCATTTAAAGGACTTCACAAGTATTTCACAAAATATTTTACAAATATTTACGAATATTTCAGAACATTTAAAATGATTTCCAGAGGATTTTAAAGATTTCACAAAGATTCGAAATATTCCTTAAAGATTTTGAATGGATTTAAAAGAGTTCACAAAGGCTTCAATTATTTCACAGAGAAAATTGCACAAAGTTTTTAATCATTTTTCGAAGACTTAACGAAGATTTCAAAGATAGGGTAAAAATTTCGGATAGAATTAAAAGCTTACACAAAGACTTTTATATTTTTTCAAAGATTTAAAATATTTAAAAAAATTTGTAAATACTTTCCTATATTTGAGAAAGATTTTCCCAATATTTTACAAAGGTTTCAATAGTTTCACTGATATTTAAAAAATATTTTAATGATTTTTAAGGACAAAGTTTTTAAAGATATCGAAAAGATCTTGCATACATATAAAATATGTCGCTACCAATTATTTTACAAAGATTTCAGATAGATTTCGAAGTGTACAAAAATATTTCAATGATTCCCCCTAAATTTCACAAAGATTTCAATAATTTCACACATATTTTTAAAATATTTCAATGATTTTCCGAAATGATTTGAAAAATTTAACAAATGGCTTGGATACATTAAAAATATTTCACAAAGACTATTATTTCATAAAGATTCCGGAAAGATTAAAAAAACTGCATAAAGATTTCAGTGATTTTCCAAAGAATTGACGTAGATTTTACAGATTTGGCAAAGTTTTCGGACAGATGTAGCAAAGATTTCGAATGAATTAAAAAGATTTCACAAACACTTTAATGATATTATAAATATCTTAAAAGACTTTCATAATTTCATAAGTATTACCAAATATTTCAGAATTTTAATAAAGATTTTAATGAATTTATAAAGATTTCACAAAGATTTCAATAATTTCTGAAAATATGTTAAAAATATTTCGCAAAGATTTTCTAGGATTTCATAAAGATTTCAAAGATTTCCGGAAGATTTCAAGGATTGAACAAAGATGTCAATGATTTTCGAGAAATTTATTAATTTGACAAAGATTAAAAAAATATTGCGGAAAGATGCCCAAAGATTTCAGAAAGATTTTAATAATATTTCGGGAATATTTCCAAAGATTTCACAAAGATTTCAATGATTTTCCGACGATTTCAAAGATTGCTCAAATATTTCAGATAAATTTCGAAGATTGCACAAAAATTTCAATAGTTTCACAAATATTTCAAAAAGATATCGCAAAGATTCCTAAAGATTTCCCAAAGATTTCAATGATTTCAGATAGGTTTCAAATATTGCACAAAAATTTCAATAATTTCACAAATATTTCTAAAAATATTTCGCAAAGATTTTACAATATTTCACAAAGATTTCGATGATTTTCCAAGAATTGCAAAGATTTCAGAAAGATTTAAAAGATTGCGCAAAGTATTGACTAATCTCACAAACACCTCAAAAATATTTCGCAAAGAGTTCCAAAGATTTCAATAATTTCACAAGTATTTCAAAAATATTGCACAGAAATTTCTATGATTTCCCAAAGATTTCAAAGATTTCACAAAGAGTTTAGATAGATTCTAAAGATTGCAAAAGAATTTTAATGATTTTTCAAAGTTTTCGCATATATTTATGATAAATTTAAAGGATATCACAAATACTTTAATTATTTCACAATAATTCTATAAAGATTTCAAAGATTTTAACAAATTTTGCAAAGAAGTTAAAAATATCAAGTTTCATGCCTTTCTATTAATTTCAACTTAATTTAGGTGTACCGCTCCTAACATAACGTTCTAATTAAATATCTATACTACCATTCTCATAAGCTTTAAGTTGTTAATAATTCTTTTCTAGACTAGAATTAACCTACAGAGTATGAAAAAATACTTGCTAGAGCGGAAAAAAATAGAGCAAGTTTTCTAGATACTAGAAAAGAAATTTAATAACATTTACCTAAATATAATAATAATGATGATTATTATTAATCAAAATTAATATTATGTAAGGATTTAGAAACACCAAATCAAACAAAACTTTGACAGGCAATGAAATAATAAATTAATATTAATTAATTATTGAATGAATTAATATTAAGTATACAGAATCCTACGTTCAAATAATATGACACAATTTTCCAAACAAAATTTTTTCAGATATTTGAAATGTGTATGAAACGGTCAAATCTTGAATCCTGTTGTAAATAATGTTGAGAAAAAAATTGAATATGCTCCTTAAATTAAATTTTCTTAAATGCTTTTGTTCGCTTTCGTGATGTTTGACCTTCGGGTCAATAACTCGTTATATGTTAAGTGGAAAGACAAGAATTGTAATTTATAGTTGTTTAACTTTCAGGAGTAATAGAACACTGTATATCTTGACATTTAATCTCTCAACTTTTCGAAACAATTTAATTTTTTTAAATCTTAGAAAATGAAACCTCCTTTTTGTCACTTTTTAAATCTTTCTTTAGACAGTTAAAAGTTTGAGGTATTAGTTTAAACTAAAATATTTTTTACTGACCAATAATTTAATAATTCAGAGTTTTAAAGTTTTTATCCGTTATATGAATGCCAGGGATGGTAAGTTTTTCTTCTGTGTTAAAAAATAGTATGATGTAATTTGCAAAAAAAAAGAAGAAAACTAATCTTTAAGAGTCGATTTTTATTTTCATCTTTCTCACTTCGTGGCATCCGACTTCTGGTTTGAAATCGATTCTTATTCGCTTCAGTTTCAACTCCGTTAATGTGAAATAGACACGCAAGTCTGTGTGTTATACTTGAAGTTTAGTTTTCGATTTTTCACGTGTCTTTTTCTTTCTCTTTCTCAAAGACTCTCTTTACCAACGCCTTTGAAAAAGCCATGTTAAAAGTTTAAGGTATTTATAACAAAAGATTTAATTAACGTAATTAACGTAACTTAATTTAATTTGTACATTCTCTAACACTTCTTCGCCAGAGATCACCTCAATAATCTTGGGTGATGGTCCATTCCGCCCCAGCTACCTGCGTACGGTTCCCCCACTATGCGGTTCCCCTCACTCAGCCTAATTGTTCCCGCCGAGCCTGGTCAGCGCGAGCCCTTTGTACCGAATGCAATCTCAACACGGATTATAAAATTTGTTTAATTCAGTATTTGGTAATTTACAGATATAAAATTCGTAATCTGCGAGTTACAACGATCCAACGATATGCTCTTTAACTTAGAAAATTGTAAATTAAAGAACAAATGTTCAAGTTTATGAGAGATGTTATGAAAAAATGGTTTATTTCTCAAACAATCACATTGCTCAAATATCTTTTTAATATTGTTCCTCACGAAGTTTGTTTTTGTTTTATACAATATATGCTTGAAAGAAATGAGAATTACACATAATATTTCCCAGTTTGTATAACTTTACCGACTGGGATACTATTACAATCGTATGCCATTTGTTTATAAAAGTTAATTAAAAATAATATTTTAACACATCATTCTCATTCAATTTCCAAATTGGACCATGAGTGAGAATATTCATACTTTTTCACTGAGAGTGCAAATTTATTTAAGAATGATTTTAAGAAATGTGAATGTTTGCGAAATAAACCAAATTTATGACGTTAGTTCAAAAGATTTCAAATCTGGCAAATTTTACATTCCAGCATTTACCTAAGCTAAGAAAAATATTTCAGCAGTAAATTACACCTACTGTAGTTCATTCGAATAAAATATACTGGAATATTGTGTATAAAATTTCAAGTGACCGAAACATTTATTCTTTCATTTTGAATTTCTTATGTGAAAAAATATATATCGGGGACCGTTATTATTGACAGATTTCGAATATTATATTTGTAAAATACCAAGTGATAAATTATAAATATTTTTTATCTCGCATTTTAGTTCTTATTAGGTTCAAAGGATTCCCGCTGACCAGGCTCGGCGCCAGCAATCAGACTGAGTGAGGAGAAGTCACGTAGTGGGTTAAGCGTACGGAGGTAGCTGAGTCGGAATTATCATTCGCACACAAAACAAATTTTG
>NC_046661.1:103656312-103667476 GCF_010883055.1 Belonocnema kinseyi | reverse complement strand
TGACGTTTAATACATACTTCTCATAAGAAAAAAAGACGTTTTTGTAAATTTAATTAAAAATCGTGAATATTAGCTGAATCGAGTTAAAACTCAACATTTATCTTCACAGTTAGCTAAAATTACGAATAAAATATTAGTTTTTAAATATCACCCCCATAAGTATCTCTTAAGCAGGAACCCAAAAAAATGCAGAAGTTAAAAAATGGGGTTTGGGAGTTTCTGGCGCTAATTATGAATTTTTTGCGTTTTTAAAAATTAAAAATTGTTTTTAGTACACAGAATAACTATATTATGCTGATAATGAGATTTTTACAAAAATTATTTAAATAATGTATTATTGTTTTTAGCAATTTTATTTTAGAATAATGCTAGTAAATTACAGTTTTTTAAAATTGTTTAATTGTTGCCCAATTTTAAATTTAGAGTGAGGTAAATAATTAATTAGAGTTAACAAAATAATTGTTTAAACAATTTATCATTGTTAATAATATTCAATTTGAATAATAATAGAAAGTTGTGGCTCTTTAAAATTATTTTTCAACTTTCGCGTTTAGCGAGTTGATAATTTAATTTAGCAAAAGAAATTATTTAAATAAATTATCATTGTTCATAACTATCACCTTCTTTATTAATGCTAGTCAACATACACAGTTGTTCAAACAGTTTATTAATATTTATAAATATGTTCTCTTAGATAAGTGCTAAGAAGTTACGGTTTTTGTAGCAGTTAAATTTTCAAACAAGAAGACTAATTTTTTTACAGTAAAAAGATGAATTTAAAACAAAAAATGTAAATCTTCAATCAAATAGTTGAATTTTAAACTATAAACAAACAATTTTCAATTAAAAATAGAATAGGTAAAATCGCAGTTAAAAAATTGATTCAGAAAAATAAATTTCCAACAAAATACCTTAATTTTAATCCAAAAAGATGATTTTTTACGAGTTAAATTAATTCCGTGGAAAGTCGTTTAACTTTTGATCAAGCAGTGAAATTTTCAACTGGAAAGATTAATTTTTTAACAAAAAATACACATTTACGACCAAATACACATCATTAATCAAATAGTTTACTTTTAAATGAGAAACAATCAATTACAAACAAAAAATAGAATAAATACATTTCACATCTGAAAAAAATGAATTTTCAACGAAATAACTTAATTTCCAACCAAAAAGCTGAATTTTCAAATATAAAAATAATTTTTAAGAAAGTAGTTCAACTTTAAAGCAAGCAGTTACGTTTACAATCAAGAAGATTAGTTTTCTACCAAAAAAGTTAAATTTACTACAAGACATATAACTTTTTAACCAAATAGTTGAATTTCGTTCTAAGTAAATAAATTTTTAAGAAAAGGGTCGAATTTACTTCTAAAACTAATTAATTTTCAATAAAAACTGGAAAAGGTAAATTTCCAATTAAAAAGTTAATTTATAAACAAATTTTCATCGTAATAGTTCAAAGTTAAAACGATGAAAGAAATTTTTAGCAAAGTAGTTCGACTTTCAACCAAGCAGTTTAATTTCCAATCAAGAAGTTTAACTTTCTAGCCAAAAATACGAATTTACAACAAAATATATACATTTTTAACTAAAAATAGAATAGTTAATTTAAAAGCTGAAACAACTGAATTTTAACAACAAAAAAAAGAAGAATTTTCAAAGAAAATTGTTTAGACAAGTTAAATTTTATAATTAAACAACTCTAAATAAAAACTCTGGAAAACCGAACGAACTCATTTACGATCAGAATTTTATGTTCTCATAATCCTAAAATCTTATTATTGATTCTCCAGCAAAATACATTTCACAGAAAGTTAACAATCATTACAGGAAGAGTAATTTCAATTTTAATTAAATTTGTTTTAGAATCGGATCGAAATAGAATTTTCAAATTTTTTGCTTCAATTTTTATTTACATTCCGTGAGGACAAATATCAAATTCAATTATTAATAAAATGTTAAGAATTAATTATATATTTAAATTGCAATTTACAACATGTTTTAAATGACAAAATGAATCAAAAATATGAATAAATTTTTGTGTCTACTTTTAAGCAAGCAGTTAAATTTTCAATCAAGAATATTAATTTTCTACCAAAAATTCCTATTTTATTCAATCACGTCTTTGCTTCGCTAAAAATTCTTAACAACCAGATAAAATGCAGGAATTTAAGAGAGTCGAGTTTTGAATTTGTATTTAACAGCAAATTTAGCATTTAACTATTTTTTATAAATCATGAAATTTTTTCGCAACTAGTTATATTTATGTAAAATATCATGATGTCAGTGAATACACTTCTACTGGATAATATCCACAGGGTCAACAAATAAATATATAATTATTTTAATATTAATAATTTAATGCGTAAAAGTGTTACGGTAAGATACGAAGTTCATAAAAACCTCCTATTATCATTTTTTGTTCATGATATACGTAAAAGCAATGCTTGTTTAAAAAAAAATATAAATGTTCTGTCAATTTTATAAACACTTTAATAAACAAATTATATTCTAGCCATTTCAAATTCTTAACACTTAGTTCCTTTGACAAATTTAAACTAAAATTTGTTCACAATAAATAATATATACAATTTCTAATGTCTCATAATAATGGTTAATTGCTTAAATAAATTCAATAAACAAATACAGATTTTCGTCTATTTTCGACTGCCAGATTTCGTTTTTTCAATAGAATCCAAATTTAATAATAATTTGAAGAAACTCTTCGCTCATGATAGCTTATTAAACAATAATAATTGTTTATTTCATAAACAATTTGAGGAACAAATTCACTGATTGACTACTTTTTGACAAATAGATGTCGTTTTTGTACGAAATAGACTGCTAATTACTTAGAAAGGACATTCCTTATTAGGAGACTTTGTCAGGGAACAAGATTTTTTATTTATTTGAATAAATTTTATTAATAAAATAACTACAGATTATGAATTACAGATTAATACGTTATTGGCAGTCGATTTCGCAAAAAACACCAATATTTTGAAAAGTACAAAATTTTTTAACTTGTTTATAAACTCATTTATGAAATGAAAAATGGATTTGTTTGATAAATTATAGTAAGGCAAGAATTTTTCTACGTTATTTAGAATTGTTCCGTCAAAGAAATGAAATTTTCTGTTAGAAAAATGACGAAAATTTGTATTTGTTTAATTAATTTATAATGATTAATAAAAAATACTGTCGCCTGACAAAGTCTACTAATTAAGAAGGACCTTTCTGAGTAACTGGCAGTCGACTTATTAACAAAAACAGCCTCATTTTGCTGGTAAGTAGTCAAATTGAGAATTTGTTTATAAAAATGTAAAAAAACAATTAAAGTTGGTTGCTAACGTATCATAAGCGAAAATTTGTACTTGTTTATCAATTTAATTTTAAAAATGAAGAATTGTTATCACCTTCACACTTTAATTTAAAGATTTTAAAGAAAATAAGTATTTCTTTTATTGCTGTATCCCAAAGAATATTATTAGTTTTCAAAATCATTTTAATTATTTGCTTAAAAATTACAATTTTTAAATTCGATGGATTCAAGTAGCTACAAAAAATGAGATTGTTTATAGCGAAAAGTTAAATTTTGTTTCTCAATAAAAAATTAATAATAACAAATGTTAAAATCGACTGGCAAAATTTTTTTTTTTTAAATTTGGTAAACTTATTTTTTTAATGTTCTAATCGGATCAAAATTGTCATAAATTTTAAATAAAATTTGCTGCCTTTGTGCCCAATTTGTCTAAAGAGTTTTTTTGTCTCACTGTGCTTTTTATCGATTTCAAATTCCAAAATTTGTTTTGTAGATTAAAAACATGTGCATTTGATTTTACAAATTATTAAAACACTGGAAATAATCTATAATATTTCTGTTCTCGGAAAAGTATTTCCTTCTCGAAACTAACACTAACGACTCTACTAAATTGACCCAGAGCGGAAAATGAATTTTTTCCACGACCTTCAATTCAGGGTTCAAGGATCGTGGAATTCCTGGTGTTAAATGAGTTCTTGCGTACGTTTCCGAGAGCGCAAGTTCGATTTTATAATTTCCGGTGTTCTTGTTCTCATTTCGTTTAGTAAACTCATCTAAAGCGCCTGGCAAGTGCTTACACTTTATGTGCCTGAGTACGTCGGGTAGTAGCACGCTAGGCGCAGCTTTAAGGCCTTAGGTGTATATAAAGGGAGGTATTACCAGGAATTACATGGAACATTTCAATTGGAAAGTACACCCTGAGGAACTTTTAATTTGAATTTACTTCATTTTTCAAATGTAATTTAGAAATAATTTAGACATTTTTGTAAAGAATCGACTTTAAAGTATGTATACGTCGCGGATATTTCCATGGTACCCACTACTCGCGGGTACCAACCATAAAAAAATTCAACATTGAGTTTAGTATTAATTTCTTATCGATTTATTTGATTCATGAAAGTAAAATGTGTTGAGTAATCATAGAATTATTAATAATACAATTATTAATAATTTGATTATTAATGATTCGGTGCATTATTTGTGCTGCAACCCGACGTTAAATGATGTAGGTGCCACAGTGGGGCAAAAAAACGTCCGCGGACAAATTGATTTTCAGAAGACAATTATTATCCGATTTTAACTTTTTATTTTAATGAAAGCTTATAATATTTCGCATCGAACTGTCATGGCCGATTTTTAATTTTTTTTTAGTTAATAACAAATCTGAAATTTTTTTAAAAGGAATTTTGAAGTATACCGGTTTGAAAAAAATGTTTAGATTCAATCACAAAAACACCTAGAAAACAGAAAATAGCTATCCAAAAAAGATGTCCAATAGCAATGCAAATGTTAGAAAACCTATTGAATTTGTTTTAAACAAATAAGTGAATAAAAATAGTTTCGTGGGGATTGACGGCGATTCGTCACTTGAATCGCATTAAATTTGAACAACTTATAGTAAAAATGAATGTCTTAGTTGAATCAATAACAGTTAATAAATAATTTGTTATTTCAAAATTAATTTATATAAACAAATATCGATGTAAGGTATTTTTGATTGAATAAATAAAGCTTTTTCTATGGAATCGATCACATATTACTTGGAAATAAAACCTAAGTATAATATTTGGCCACCAAATAAAAATTACAATCGTTCAAGCTACCTTAATTAACAAATGCACTATTTGGCTATTTTTGGGGGTACAAGCTTCATTTTTTCGATACAATTAACTATAAATAACTAACTTCTAAATTTTTAAGAACACTTTGATGACAGTAATAAATTTATTATTGTAAACAACAATTCATTAAACAAATTTTTATCATTTTATGTGTTTATGAATAAAATACTGTTTTTTCATGGAATTAACAGCCAGTTATTTAGAAGTTATTATTTGCTATGAATAGATAACATTTTATTATTGTTTAACTACACTCAATCATATACCATGTATGTCTACGTTAATTAAATTGTGTATAAAACAAAAATAGTGGATCGTTGTCAAACTATTACAAAAAGATAAAAAGTTTGCTATTAACAGTTAATAATAAATTGTTTACAATCATCAGAATGTTCTTAAAAATTCAGAAGTTAGTTATTTACAGTTAATTGCTTCGAAAAAATCAAGTTGGTACCTCCAGAAATTGTCAAATAGTGCATTTGTTAATTAAGGTAGTTCAAGCAATTACTAATTTTTATTTAGTAGCCAAATATTATACTTAGGTTTTATTTTCAAGTAATATGCAATCGATTCCATGAAAAACACTTTATTTATTCAATAAAAAATACCTGATACGGATACTGCTTATAAAAAATTGCTTTTAAAATAACAAATTATTTATTAACTTATATCAATTCAAATAAACAATACTTTTTGTACATAAATTGTACAAATTTAGTACGAATCAAGTGTCGAACCGCCACCAATCCTTATGAAACAATTTTCATTCACCTATTTTGTTTATAACAAATTCAATAAATTTTGTAACATTTGCATTGCTATTGGGCAGTCTTCTTTGTATAGTAGCTTTCAGTAAAAAATTTTATGTTTCATTTTTGTTATTAAATAAACAAAAAATTTTTTTTTAATTTGTAATTGGCCATGACAGTTTGACGCGAAATTTTATTAGCTTTCATTTGGAAAAGAAAGTTAAAATCGGATAATTATTGTCTTCTGAAAATCATATTGTCTACGGACGTTCTTTTTGTCCCACTGTGGGTCGGGCCGCTGCGCACAGTGGGATATAATAAAAGAACGAGGTTCACAATAACTTGTAGCTGGCAGTTCTTAACAGATTTTGGACTTTTTAAAAAAAGAATTCAGTATTAAATTTTGAAGAGATTTATGCGGCCTGATTTTTGAACTTTTTGTTGTTTAAACTTTTATTTTAATGAAAAGAGTGAAGAAAACGTCGATCAAAAAAATTTAACATATGATATTTTTAATTAATTTTATAAACAAATTCCTAGTATGGCAATTTAAAGGCAGGGAATAATTGTTTTTTTCTAAATTTTCCTCAAATTATGTCACCAGGGATGTTTAGTGATAAAAAATGATCATTCAAATTTTTTTATTAATTTGATAAACAAATTATACAAACAAATGGCCAGCGTGGGCATTTAAAGGCCGGAAGAAATCGCTTTTCTCTTAATTTTCCTCAGATTATGTCTTCAGTGGTGTTTAGTGATAGAAAACTATCATCCGGTATTTTTTATAAATTTTATAAATAATTCATATAAAAAATGCCCATTGTAGAAACTTATAGGCTAAAAAACATTTTTTTTTCTTCTTCAATTTCCTTAAATTATATCGCCAGGGATGTTTAGTGAAGAAAAATTAACATCTGATATTTTTTTCAAATTTTACAAACAAATTGTATAAACAAATGCCAAATATGGACATTTAAAGGCAAAAAGAAATCGCCTTTTCTCTTAATTTCTATCAAATTATGTCGCCAGTGATGTTTAATTATTTGAAATTAACATCCGATATTTTTTATTAAATTTTTTAAACAAAATATTATATTGATGCAAAATCCTGTTAAAAAAACAAGAATCCAACGACCAAATTTGAACCACAACGCATAAATCAAATAAAAATCCTATTGTAATTTGAAAAAATTAAAAAAAAATTTCGGATAAAAATAAAAAAGAGGAAAGAAAAATGAGAAGGCAGCCAACCACATCCCCTTTCTTCTTTTTTCTTTCTTTCGTCTTTTTATTTTTATTGCCATCAAATTACAATAAAATAAAATTCAAAATTTAAATAAAAAAATTAATAAAATTGGTAGGATGGAATGAAAATGTGCCATTTCAGCAGAACCAAATAAAAATTTTCCCTACTGCAGAGGGCGCTGGTGTTCCCAATGCTATGTATATTACAGTGAAATGCTTCTCTAGCGCCGATTTTGGGGTTGACGGTGGGTGGGAAGTAACTCATTATATCCCGCTCCGCTTTTGTTTGTTCGCGCCTGAGTGACAATCGCTGAACCCGCGCACCACGCGCAGCTCCTGTTACACCTACCTGTGGCGCGGCGTCAATTCTCGGAAGGGCTATAGAAGGGAGGGCTATTAAAGGGTTTCACTGTATTTATATATTATTTATATGGGGTTTTTAAGCTTTCATGTATAGCCACCCGAGATTAAACCTTTTCATTTCTTCCTACCGAGATAGCACATTGTCATTTGGATACACTCGGCATTTGTTTATATAATTTGTTAATGAAACTAATAAAAAATATTAGATGATAATTTTCTACCAATAAACATCACTGGCAATATAATTTGATGAAAATTAAGGGAAAACAGGATTTCTTTCTGCCTTTGAATGTCCAAACTACTTTTGTTGAATTTCTCCCTTCTTTTTTAGTTATCTGGAGATTTACAACGAAAGGGTGAGAGATCTTCTGAAGCCAACCTCGAGTGCCAGCGGACTCAGGGTTCGCGAACACCCTCGACTGGGTCCGTATGTTCAAGGTATATATTTAGTTTTCAATTAAAATATCTATTTAAAAATAGTCATTTTATTTTTTTATTTTACGTAATAAATGATCCTTTGCCAACTCTTCCAGTTGAGAAGACGTTAAATTCTGCTTTTAAGGATTTACCTTAGATTGGTACAGTTGATTTATATTTCCACGGTGTGTGAAAAAATCGTCGTTGATCATTTGTTACTAACCTCGTTGATAATGCAAATTTATTTTTATCGAATTTTTCATTTTTACCATTCCTTTTTTATAAATAAGTGCAGCATGAAAAAAGTGGTAATCACAAATTAAGTTTGGAAATTTTGAAGTTATTATGATTTGCAAAAAAGCCCAAAGTCTGTTTTTTTGTTTGTTGAGAAAATCTACATTTAATATTTTAAGAAAAACCGAAATTATTTTGTTACACATTCAGTTCCGCATAATTTTGTAGACATTTTTTTTGTAAATAAGAAAAAAATTCAAACAATTTCAAACTTGCATTTTTAGAATGTTTGCGAGAAAAAGAAAAAAATTCAAGTTTTAGGAAGAACAACATTCTCCTGTTACCGAAAGCCATTTATTCCGATTAAAACTCACAGCAGGATTTCTTTATGGAAGACCAAATTAGAAAATAGAACAAAATATAATTTTTTTTTTTTAAGTTGAATTTTTATATTTTCAGGAAAAACGCCGTCATTTTGTTACTTTTAAACATTTATCAAGTCTTTTGTCGGATCAAACAGAAAATTTGGAGTTTTTTAAAAGAATAAAGCACAAAATTCAGGCTCATTTAACTCTAAAGAAATTTTTTTTCGCAAATCGGAAAAACAAGTATAGTCTAATTTTCTCTAAAAAACATTTTTCGTCCGCGAGAGATAATAAGCTTGGTTTAAAAAGTCATCTGTTTTTGTAGAAATGTTTTTTTGTTAAACATGAAAAAATAAATCTTCTTCGATTAAAAAATAACTCTTTCATTAAACATTAAGTTTAGGACTTAAACTTAACATTTTCGGGTCGAAAATTCAACTAATTCGTTAAAAGTTGATCTAATTGAATATAAATTAATTTTTTTTTCATTCCAAGATTTATAAATTTATTTACAAACTCCTTGGATTGAAAAGAATTTCTTTAACTGCAAATTTAAATATTCTGTTTTTTAATAGAAATGTACCTTTTTTAGTTGAAAATGCAACTATATGGTTAAAAGTTCATCCATTTTGTTAAAAATTCATCTTTTTCCGTGAAGATTCCAAATTAAAGTTGAAAATTCTTCTTTTTTTGTAAAAATGCATTTTTTAAACTAAAGATATAACAATTTGGTTGACAGCACAAATTTTTGATTGAAAAATCGCCTTTCTGGCTACAAAATTCAAAAATTTAATCCCAGGTTTTTAATTCTTAAATGAAATTTTTGTTGATGGAAATTAATCTTTTTTTGTAGAAATGTAAGCTTTTTTTTGGAGAAAATGCAAGAATCAATCTATTTTCAATGAAAACAAACTTTCTTGTTAAAAATTTAAATTTTTGTGTTGAAAAGTCAACTAATTGGCCGATGATTAATCTATTTTTCGTTTTAGTTATTAATTCGTTTCTTGGGATGAAAATTCATTTTTCAACCGAAAAATTTAACTATTCCATTTTTTGTTAAAAAATTTTCTTTTTGAGTTAAACATTCAGTTTTTTGGAACGTTAGCCTTTTTGTTGACCATTAATATTTCCGGGTTGAGAATTCAACTCTTATAGATGAAATTTTCCTTTTTAGTTTAAAATTTTAACAACTTTGTAGAAGGTTTAACTATGCATTTGGTAGAAGTCGCATATGTTTTGTAAAAACATTTTTTTGATTGAGAGTTAATTTTTTCTCATTAAAATTTAACTCTTTAATTTTTAATTAAATGTATATTTATTTTAGTTTCAAAATATAACTATTTTTTCAAAAATGTACATAATTTGTTGAAAATTCATCACTTTTAGTAGGAGATTTATCTTCTTGCTTTAAAATTCAACTGTTTGGTTACAAATATATGTCTTCTGTTGAGAATTCATCTTTTTCGAAGAAAGTTGATATATTGTTATTAAAAATGCAACTATTTATTAAAAATTCTACTATTTGGTTACAAAGTTAATTATTTGTTAAAAATGCAACTTTTTTTTTGAATTAATATTTTTTGTAAAAATTTTTTTTTTAATTTTTTAGGCAGAAAGGAAACTATGTGTTTGATAATTTACTTATTTCCATAGAAAATAAAAATATTATATTAAAAATTAAACTATTTATTTGAAAAATTAACTACTTGAAATTTTTTTGAAAATTTGTTTTTTTTTCCATTTGGCTAGTTTGAAATAGATATTTTGAATTAGCAATTTAACATTTTCTATTTGAAAATTAAACTATTTAGTTGAAAATTCATTAATTTTTTTAAGAATCTACTACTTTGCTAAAAATTCGTCTTTTTGATTGAATTACACTTTTTTTATTTCAAATAAAAATTTGTTGTTTTAAATATCAAGTTTTGTTGAAAATTCATCTTCAGGGGATAAAAATTCAAATGCTTCGTAAAAAATTCGTCTTTTCGCCTTAAAAATTCAACCATCAGTAGAAAATTAACCTAAAGAATTATTATTATCGAGTTGAAAATTCAATTTTTTTTAGAAAAAAACGCCTTTTTTGTTCGAATATTTATCTCTTTGTAGATACTACCTTTTTTCTAAAAATGCCACTGTTTGGTAGAAAATTAATATTTTGTTGACAATTCATAGTCTAGAATGCAAAATTAATTAGCTTTGTGGAAAATTCATCTTTTAGGCGGTGGATTTCTTGAAAATTCGTGTTTTTTGGTACAGTTTAGCTGATAGAAAATACTTTTTTTATGTTATTTTTTTTCAATTAAAAATGTAACTTCTCAATTGTTGGTTGAAAAAACATTTCTCTTAGTTAAGAATTAAAGTATTGTTTGGAAATTAATTATTTAAGTAGAAAATTGAAAAATTTAGCACGAGTGGAAAATCAAACTTTTTTGTGTGGAAACAATCTATTTTTTCAAAAGTATTTTTTTTAGTTGCATTCAACTAGTTGAAAATTATTATTATTTTTAAATTAATTTTTAAGCTGAATTTTTATCTCTTTCACTTCTCGTTGAAGACTTACCTTTTTTGGTTCAAATTTAAAATACGTATTTGGTTGAAAATTAATGCTCCATGGCAGAAAAGTAA
>NC_046661.1:103654807-103656212 GCF_010883055.1 Belonocnema kinseyi | reverse complement strand
ATTGTTTTATTCCATTTATAAATTATTCTATGTTAAAAATATTATAAGATTAAAATGCTGGTATTTGAATATTAATGGTCATGAAAATAAAAAATTAGTCAAGGAAAAATCAGGGAATTTTGAAAACGAAGTTCTCGGACACCCCGCCTAATGATACTAGAAATAACTAGCAATAACTAGCAAAGCATTTCTGGAAAATAAAAATTACGTACAATTAAAAGGAGGCGTGGATGGAGGAGTAGAAATATTCTGGTACGGTTTGTTACAGAGGGAGGGGGGTATAGAGAGGGTCCATAATCCCTTACGTAATTTAGGTACGGCCCCTTACGCGTAAAAATAATTCGGGAGTGAAAAACGAACCTAGACATCAATTTAAAAAAAGTCAGGGAATTTTATAGGTCAGAGAAGAGTCAGAGACTTCGGAAAAAGTGTTACAAGAAACAGGGAGTTTCTATGACTTTAAATAACTGTCAAACAGAATCAATTTGAAATCATTCAATTTTAATTTGAAATTGTTTCATTCCATTTATAAAAGGTTCCAGGTTAGAAATGACACATGAGCAATGTTACGTGAACAATTGGTTAAGGAAAAATTAGGAAGTTTTTAAAATAAACTTTTGCAGGAATCTTCATTTAATATTCCTCTTAGTAATTTATGTGGCTTTTATTTAAATTTATATTATTTATAGTATAATATTATATTTATATTCTGATCTAAACTTTAGGCGAGTAAGGAAAATCGCAGGAGTGGGGCTAGAGCGCGAACTCGGATCAAGATAAACGGTACTATTGAGAGCAGCACTACTGGGAAGGTGGGCTGAAATCCCTAACTCATTTTAGAAAAAGTTCACACTTTGTGGAACATTAATACTTTACGTGAAGATAATATAAATCATTTAGATTCACTCATAGCGTAATTTGCGATTTGAAAAAGAGTTGAATTTCAGAAACCTGATGTATTTCAGGAATGCAATTTTATTGCATATGTCACGTTTGTTGAGAAACATTATTTCATCACAGAAATTCGCGAATTGTGAAGTGTGCCCTAAGGACGTATGAAATATATTAATAGTAGGATGACTCACTTTTAGTCGATGAATCCCACTGCACGTGGCTGCGCTTTCGCTACCCGCCAGATCAACCAAATGTAGTTTGCTGCCACGATGAAAGTCTTTTTCTTTCCCAGATTCTGAAGGATATCCGTTTTGCGAAACTGGTGAAAGAGATACAGTTAGTAAAGCGTGACTGCGACTGCTGCTTGGATTTTGTAGAGTGGACGCTGTCTTTCTCGCTTTCGTACCCTCTTCCACATAAGACATCAATGAACCCAGATCGCAAACAGCGTGGCGAGTAAGGCCTGAAAAAGTTTTTAAATTTTAAACAAAAGTAAATAAGACTGTGGAGT
>NC_046661.1:103650379-103654707 GCF_010883055.1 Belonocnema kinseyi | reverse complement strand
AAATTTTTAGCGCAAAAGAGAAATTCCCAATAGAAAAAGTGCTATAGTTTATATTTCAATAAAAAAGTTGAAATTTATATTATTAAAAATGAAAAGAATTTTATTACAAAAAAAGATGAGTTTACAACAATTAAAAAAATGTTTTTCAAGAATGAAATAAAAGTTTATCTAAATTGTTGAAATTTCAATCCAAAAGACGATTTTTCTCTACAAAAATAGAATTTTCAAAATATGACTTTTCAGCAAAAAACTAATTCTCCACAAAACTGATGTATTTTTACACAACAAACATAAAATTTTCAAAAAAGAAAATTATTTTTTACTAAAAAAAGAGAATTTCCAACTAAGAAAGATCAATCTAAAAAAATGAAGAAAAAAACAAATTTTGAACAACGTCGTTTAACTTTCACCCAAGTAGTTGCATTATTTATCAATTAAATTTTTGAATAAATAAATACATTTTTAACTAAAAATATAAATCTTAAAAAAAAATGATTTCAAACTAAAGTCATTTAACCAAATAGGTGCATTTTTATCCAAGTATAATGAAATTTATTTTATAACAGACGAATTGTTATTTTTTTATAATAATTTTTTTAATAGTTGAATTTTTGTTCAAAACAGATTTCAGTTGATTTTTTAAAATCAAAATTTGAATTTCTGAACAAAAAATAAGTTTATACGAAAAAATTGAATTTTTCATCTAAAAAGACGTACTTTTCCAACCAAATAGGATGTATTTAAGAAAATAGTTGAACTCTCTACCAAATGGTTGAATTTTTATCTAGGGAAGATTAAATTTGTACTAAAACAGACGAATTTTTAATAAAAAACGACAAACTTCTTTATTAAAAGATTATCTTACATCCAGAAAAGATTTCAGTTTATTTTCAACACCAAAATGTAAATCTTAAATAAAATGTATGACTTAACAAACAGTTTAATTTTCGAACAAGCAGTTGTAGTTTTGTTCAAGAGAGATCAAATTCCATTCAACAAAGATTAATTTTTATTAACATACAATATAAAAAGTTTAAAAAGTTTTTGAATTTTTATCCAGGAAAGACTTCAGATCCTTTTTCAAGACCGAAATATTACATTTAAATAAAAAGTTTTTTAAGCAGACAGTTGAATTTTACTTCAAGAAAGATGAAATTTCTCCTAAAGAGAAAATCGGTATTTATTTTATAGGATAGGATTAAATAGAATCTGATGTGATAGAACTGGATAGGTTATGATATATTAGGTTAGGCTATAATAGAATACAATAGGATATGATAAAACAGAAGAGGAGAGGAGAGGTCAAGATAGAGCAGGATAGGATAGAACATGCCATGTCAGGATAGGTCAGTACAGTTAAGGATAGGTTTGGTTTTATTATTAATGTACTAAAATTGATAAATTTGTTAAGTAAATAAAATGTAAAACTACATTTATATTTATTAGGATACAAAACACTTTCTTGTTGGCGCATGGCACCTACTTTGATCAATAAACTAGAATTTCTAACAAAATACATAACTTTCCCACTAAAAATATAAATTATTAACCAAAAATGGAATAATTACACTTCCTATTAGGATCAATCTTATTAAAAAAAGAGATGTCTACAAAAAATTAAATTTACAACCCGTAAACGTGAATGTTCAACAATAATGTTAATATTTAATCTAAAAAGATTAATTTTCAACCTGCCAGTTGAATCTTCAGCCAAAAAATATGAAATTTCTACTAAAAGAAATGAATTTAAAAACAAAAAAAGTTAAGCAGATTTGAATTGAATTGTTGAATTTTAAAGCTTGAGGGATGGTTTTTCAATAAAACAGTGGACTTAAAAAAAAAGAATTCTGAATAAAATTGTGGAAATTTCAACAGACTAAATACATTTTAATAACCATTAATAATATTAAACGAAAGCGAGAAAATAGAAAAAATATTGTGAAGCCTGCTATAAATAAATTGGAATTTTGATAAATTTCAGACTCTCGAATAATACTTTAAATAAACATTAAAGTTAATCTCGAATACGTGAAAAATATTAGGTTAGAAAACTGTAAATTTTTTTCAGAAAATAAATTTAATTCTCCACTGCACACTTTTTGATTTCGGACTACGCAGCATTTTGAGCCATGGAAAAATGATAAAAGTGTACGTTTGTAAAAATAAATATTTATTTTTACCAACAGCTTTTATTTTCTGAAACTAATTTAAAAAAGGTTTTAAGTTTATGTACATAACAGAGTTTGTATTTTAGACACGGAAAAAATTGCATTGAATCAAGTAAGCTGAATTGCTTGGCAGATCTTCTTTGTAAAATTAAGAAACTGATTTTCTTGAATCAAGCAAATAATAAAAATAGAATCAGAACGGACAATTGAAACAGGAATATATCTACTGTACTCATTTTGAATACTATTGTAATTAAGACGATTTTCATGTTTTTAAGACAAGAAAATAAATATACTTAGCGAAGAAATATTTTCTCTTAGAATTATGTTTAAACTTTTAGGAATTAACATTTTGGCCACCTTATATCAATAATATATATTTCATCCTAATAACTCCTTAAAAGATTCTCAAAAAGCTTATAGTATCCTGTCTGTATCATATAGCATTTCACCCTTGCTATTTCTCATGCGGTCTAACTCTGTATTTTTACTCCCCTTCACATTGATCAATGACCATTTATAAAACAGTTTATTATTCAAGGGGGCTTGATAAATGCTGTAGCATCTAATAGAAAGTAAATAGAATAGAAATAATAATAATATTTTAGATTTGATAATTGAAAATTATTGCAAAGAAAAAAATAGTTTTTTTAATGGCATCAATTCTGAGGTTACGGCCTTTTTTTACACCTTTGATTGTAAAGATAAAAATAAAGAGTACATTAAAATAATATTTTTTAACAGGGTTTTCTTGTTTTAAACACTTAGTTTTATTCAAATAAATCTTTAATTCAGAATAAAGTAAGAAGTCAGAGAGAATTTATGTTTTACTGCTGATTTGCTAAAATTATATTTCAATTCAGAATTTTTTAAATTATACCATAAATATCGTAGAGAATTCATGTTGCAGGCGAATCTTCGTTTGAAATTACATTTCTCGATTAAATATTACACGTGGAAAGAAGTAACTGCACTGCCGGATGGTGTATTTTATCTTTTATACTTTTAAATATATAATTGGACACCTTTTGATTATATATCAATACAAAATTTAAGATAAACAAGCATTAATGAAGTTGAAGATGTATTATATAATAATCATAATTAAATGGGAAATGATCAAATTTGCAACACACACAATTGATTTTTTTAATGTTAATACACATACTCTGCTCCCTGATTTCAGAAAAATAGTGTTACTTTTTCTTTTTCCTAACTGTTGGACTAGGAAATAACGTTGGAATTGCGTCTTTTTTGTATGCTTTCATTATTTACAGTTTCCCATATGTAACAGTCAAAATTCGCCTGCAATCATAAAAAATTAGGCAAATTTTCGACATTTATTACTTTACTTATTGAAAATTAAAAACTTACCTTACAAATAGTAAATTTCGAGTGAAATATCCAATCATATCGCTTGATACTCTCTATCAGCATCTTTTGGGATTTACCTTACTATCGACGAGAAAATGGTAGGCATCTGCCTTTGAAGCTTAACAACTCAGCAAAAAAAGCTAGCCCGAGTAAAAATGCTTCGACTTGAGTTCGACTTGGTTATGTCTTCAGTTCGTCTCCAAGACATCGATGTCTGGCTGCGTCTCTAAACTGAGTCGAGACATAGGCCTTCCTCTTGCTTTTATGACCACGACAGGTAAAATGGCATTTACTTGTCTTAAGTCGAGCCTTCCCAAGTGCGAAGTCACATAAGGCCCAGCATTGGCCCATAGTCGGCAAAAATATTGCCGAAGCTCGGCTGCCATTATCGCGCCAATGACAGAATGATAACTATGGCCTGCACTTGGCAGCCAAGGTTTGGCTGCCATTTTCGGCCCAACACTGGGTACCAGTATTGGACCAAACCTGGCTGCCATCGTCGCGCCATTTCCGGATTGATAACTAAGGCCTTGACTTGGCAGCCAGGGCTTGGCTGCCATTGTCGGCTCAACACTGGCTACGGTCTAAGGATATGACAAAAAACATATTTGAAAAATAAATATTAATTGATAAATGAAAAATTTGTAATTATTAAATTAGTTATTTTTATTTTAAAACTTCAGAATCGGTGATTCTGAACGAGTATAACCCTTAAAAATTTTCTTCAAAAAAATAAAAATTATAACTTTCTAGAAGGATCTCATAAGCCGTTAGAAATACGCAAAA
>NC_046661.1:103601802-103650279 GCF_010883055.1 Belonocnema kinseyi | reverse complement strand
ATGTACAAGATTGTTTAACCATTAACAAAGATGAGCTTTCATCACTGTTAGAATTGCTTAAAAGTACAAAAATGTACAACTATATTAAATAGATAACCTTTTATTTTTCGGCCTGCTGCCCTTAAAAAATTCACTTGCTTAGACTTCCATTTTTTAAGAGAATTTTCTTACAACTATCTCTTACAAAATACCAAACATCCACACCTTATATCTAATCCACTCGCTTCTATAGCCTAACCTTCCTCGCTGCGCCTCGCCTCGCACGCATGGTGCTCTTTTCTCGCTATGCCTCGCATTACCAGTCTTTGTTTTCGCGGCTAACACCTAATACTAAACTACTATTTACAATATTTACAGTTTCCTTACATCGATTTCCTCTCATATTTACAATCTTTCCTTCTCCATTGTTCTTCCTCCTTCCTTCTCTTTTTCTCCATCTTACCCAACACCGCCTTCACCCATGCTACTGCCCTTTTGTCCCCCCTTTCATGAAACAATACCTCCATGCTTATCCCACTTCTTTTCACCTCTTCTCACTCCTCCAACCAGTGCTCAACATTTGCATCCCCTTTCCCGCACAATTCACACATTCTCTTCTTTCTAGAAAGCCAGAACCTACTATAATTCTCCATGCAACCGCATCTTCAAACTGCAAACTGTAAGGGATAGACTGTGTAATTATTTTCAATCTCCCGGAAGGATGTGATAGTCTAATTTTTTGTGAAAATCGCTATATTTTAAGACTTTATGTTTGAAAACAAGTGTCAGAAAACAGCCCGGACCCTTTCTTTTCTGCCGAGAACGCTTCAGGTGCCACCCAAGGATTCAGAACCCCGGGTCGAAGAAAGGCACGAATGGTCGACAATAAAAAAGGGTCCTCCCTGCTTTCTGGCACTTGTTTGCCAACAAAAGAAATGTATAAAAATATCACGATTTGCACAAAAAATAAGACTATCAGATCCTTCCGGGGGATTGGAAATAATTACAGAGTCTACCCATTACAGTTTCAATCAGTTTAATATCTTTATTAGAACTGAAGATAATATAGTTGTACATTTTTGTACCTCGAAGCAACAATTTTTATTATTTCTTGAATTTCTCAACTGCAACTTATTTACAACAGTTTTCTTCATACTCGTGAATTTTTCCTATTTTCCCTTGCGTAAGGAATAATGCTCCAAACTTGACTGTTCTTAAATGTACCCGAAAATCCTTACCTTTTTTACATTTTTCAGGCTGCAAAGCACAAAAAATTTCTTACATATACGTCTTCAACCTCATCGACGTAGAACACTTTTAGCTTTCATATGACTATTGTTTTATTGCGCTAGCATTTTTCGGCTGAGTTGTTAAGCTTCAAAGAACGATGCCAACCATTTTCGCGCCTATGGCAAGTAAAAATCTTGGGCAGAACTAATATGGAAGGAAAGAATGCAACATAACACCATGTTTTTTTCCATTTTTATTGTCAAAACAAATACTGCACGAAAATATAATACATTATAAGCTCTTCTTCAGAATAATTTAAATGTTTCGTGTTTCGCTACGTATTTCCGATTGCGGATTCGCGTCGGCTAGTGACTAGTGGAAGGGGTAACGTGGCACAACTCTTCCCAGAGGAACTCTACTCATCGATAAGGCCTGTGATGTTTAACTTTCTTGTATGCGCTTCTTTCATCTCGTGGACGGCTGCTTGGATTTCATAATTATACCAAGCATCACCAGACATTCTTCCTACAACCGCAGTACCACACATTTCAGTCGCTCTTCTAAAAAAGACATCCTGGGTCGTAGTCGATGCGCCCTATACATCTTATTGTTTATTTGCTACAACCAAATCAATTACGCTGTTGCTATCTCCTTTACAACAGGTGTGCATGTGAATAATTTTATGCCTAAGCCAAGTATTTGTAATGAATAAGCGAGTTTATCAGCATAAGCTAACTTATCTGTTTCCGTCGTCATTTGTTCTGGATCCTTAAAATTACCTATTACCCTTTCTGTACCCTCACGTTGGACGCCGATCCATACGTTCATATCTCCTAGTAGAAATATTTTTTCATCATGATCGCAAGTACTTATGGTATCATATAATGTGTCCCATAAGAATACCTTAATGGCTCTCCCCAATGAGTGGAGCCGTTCTACTAAACATAAGTGGTCTTGTTCACTGTGTGATTGGCGCGACAATTTGTACGTGTTGGGTGATCGGCTCTACCAAAATTCTCTCCGTGTACTTTCATTCTAACCCACAATATTCTAGAAGATACTAGTCTATTATCCCTGAGATGCTGACTGGCTCTTTCATTCTAGTGGTGCTATCCGACCGCGATTTTTCCACTGCGCACGCGTCACGCAGTGGTAGAGGAAGGATCTTCGTCACTTCTTCTTTACGCGATGCTTGCGCAGTTGAAAAATTGGCGGCCTTTTAGGATCACTGTCTTATTTTTATTCAAACTGACTCCTTGGCTACCATGTGATTCACTATCTGCTCCTGACCATAATTCAAGTCTGCCTTCCAACACCGTGTGTGCGATTGTCTATTTAATAATTATGAAAAAATGAATATTATATAACAATAATTACAAAAATAATTTTGTTTTTGTTGAGAAATCGTGTTTTGAGTTTTCATAAACTGCCGCTTAGTGTTTATATTTCTTATCTAAGAGACTCTTCTTATAAGTAGAAAAAAACACTAAATTGAGGCACAAGTATATTGTTTTGATACAACTTATTCTTATATTGATAAAATATATCCTTGAAGTGTGTCCGAAATAATTTTTTGGAAGTAAACTATGTTTTGCATTTGAATACACCTCTATATGAAATAACACAATAATGTTTCAGAATAATAAAATATGCTATTCCATCTGAGAATACATTTTCTCAGATCAAGATAATATGCACTTGTTTTAAGCATATGGTATCAAAT
Source organism: Belonocnema kinseyi (assembly GCF_010883055.1). Lineage (NCBI taxonomy): Eukaryota > Metazoa > Arthropoda > Insecta > Hymenoptera > Cynipidae > Belonocnema > Belonocnema kinseyi. The sequence goes on along the minus strand of NC_046661.1, from coordinate 103,647,347 downwards.
TAGTATGTGCTTATTTAGACTGCCAATATTTTCTCGGCCCTATTCGTACCTGCCACTGACTTGAATCAAAATAAAATAAAATTTAGTTAATAAAATCTTAGTAGGATACTAATATTAGGTAAATATGCAGAAAATAATGTTGCAAATGTTGTTAAAGTTACATAAAATTTGTTATAAGAAATGTACTGGGTACTAGCAGAAATGAGTTATATTTAAAGTATGTTTGATTAATAGAGATTGAGTTATTGAGTGAGAAAGACCAATCTAATTTCTAATTGTTGACCATTTTCAAGATTCGACTTCAAGACTTCGCAAAATCTAGAAGAGTAGCGGTAAAAATGTGAAAATTCAAAAAGCGTTTAAAAGTTTGAAGTACTCTGTAAATTGGATATTTCTTAGAAAAAAAATGAATAAATTTCAAACCTACTGAATATATTACTTAATTTATTAACACTTTTAGTTAAGATACTGATTAAAACCTAGCTTGAAATCCCGAAACTTTTTAAATTATTTATTTACCATTTAATCAGTAAAATTCTCATTATGGTAGTTTTGAGGGTACAAAAATTGAAATAATTATATATTTCAAAATCCAAATTTAATGTTATCCAGTAATCTAATTTGCAATATTAAGGCTGCCTGCTACGAAATCCCAATTTTGAGATTACTCTCACTTTCCTCAGGCAATTTTTTTATTTTCCCAGACTGTTAAAAATTTGTATTTTAGATATAAAAACAAACTTGTACATAGGATATTAATAATGTTATTCTTACAAAATATAGTTTGTAAATATATTTTAAACCCTTTTAATGACAACATTCATACAGAATTTTATGAAAGGTTATCCACAAATTACGTAAGACATATGTAAAATATATAAATTCTCAACCAAACAGCTTAGTTTGCAAATAAAAATAAATAAGAAAATTAAAAAAAAAACGGTTGACTCAAAACAAAAAATACGAATTTCCAACAAATTGTTCGAATTTCTAATAAAAAGTAATTAGTTTTCAAATAAAAACGAGAAGTTTTCAACAAAATAGTTCAGTTTTTAACTTACAAAGATTGTTAAGCAACTTAAAAAAATTTCATCCAAAATGTTCAGTTTTCAAGTGAATAAAACGAATTCTTTACTAAAAAGTTTAATTTACACCAGAAAAAGATGCATATTCTATCAAAATAATAAACATAATAAGTGAATTTTCGACTAAAAAAAGGTTAATTTCTTAGCAAAAAGGAAATAAGTGAATTTTCTTTAAAAAAAACAACATTTTTTAACAAAAAAAGATGAATTTTTAACAAAATGATTAAATTTTTAACCAAGCAGATGCCATTTCAACCAAGAAGATGAAATGACTATCAAAAAAGACAAATTTTTGACAAAAAATGTAATATGTAAATTTTGATTCAAGAAAAATTAATTTTTAATAAAAAAAAGCTCATTTTCAGACAAAGAAATTAATTTGGAATCAAAAAGATTAACTTGCACCAAAATAAATTTATTCTTTTTCAACTATGAATTCTTAAAAGATTTTTTAAACTAATAGTAAAATTTTAAATCAAAGAAATGAATTTTCAGTCAAAAACCACACATGGAATCGTTTAAATTTTCAGTTAAAATTGACAACAAAAAGAAAATTGAAACAAAATACACTAATTTTGAACCAAAAAGGGGTTTCATTCATTATTTAAAATGGCAAGACCATTTCACTACTAAATATTCCAAAATTTCATATTAAAAGCCTTCATACTCAGTTTTGATTTTGATAATTTCAGATGTAAATATAAAACAATTTCGAGCTGCACAGCTTAAAATTGTATTTTAAGTTTTTAATTTAAAAATTTATTATTCATTGTAATTTTTAATATAATATCTTAATATTTCCCGATTTTAGTTGAACCTTTAAACTAATAAATCATTTCAAATTCAAAAATATTTTATTGGAAAATTTCAAGAGTGAATAATAGCTCTAAAGGAATATTTTATATTAAAAATGATAAAAATTAGGTTTCAAATCACAAAAAGACCAAATTTGAACTATTTTTAAATAGCAATTTTAACTAGCAATTTAAAAATCATCAGTTTTTAAATGATTTGAATTTACTAAAAATAGAATAAATTTTAAATGGTTTCATTATAAAATGTTTTAATATCACAATTTTTGGTGAATATAGTCTGAAAGTTTGTTTAGTATAATTCAATTCATTCTTCGATTTTATACAAATTTCAGTAACTAGCTTGAAACTAGCTCTGAATTTATAATTGTTCAAATTCAAAAGTTTGCAATTTTTAATTATTTAATTTTGAATGCTTTTAAGTATAAATAATACAATTTCAATTCCTCTGAATTTTCAATGATATAATCTTAAAATATTAAATTTCTAAGGTTTTGACATTGCCCTATTTTCTAAATGTTTAATCTGAAATCATTCAATTTCGTGATTCTTCAATTCAAAATAAAATTGTTTACTCTGCAGAGCTCTTGATTTAGAAATGATAGAATTGAATTTCTTTTTCTTATTAAATTGTCAAAAATCTTTCAATAATTTAACTGTGGCATAGAAAAAAAAAGATTTGTATCTTTCTTACCTTTTTCTTCTGACGTTTCTTCTCGCGTGTCGGATACCTTCTTTCGAGTTTTTTGTATCTGGGTTCTTCTGGAATATTTTTCAAATCCTTGCGCTGGTTTGCATTTTTCCTTTTGTTTGCAGCCACCAGATCAGGGCAAGTTTCTTTCTTCTTGAAGCCATTTCGATATTATCTTTTGAAAATATATTACTTAAAGCCACGACGACGCAAAGACGTCGCATATTTTGTGCGTTAATATTTAAGAGCGTTAAAAGAGAACTTGAAAATTCTACGGAGAATATGGAGCTCTAAAAAATACATCAGTAAAACTCAAGAGCTTAGAGACAAGACCTTCAATTCTGAGGCTAAATTTTATATAGAAGCGAATTAAAATCAAAATATCTTTAGGAGTGGCTACGTAGGAGCTAGTAGAAAAAGCAGCCTTAAAGTAGGGGCAATACAGTGAAACTCTTTGATAGCGTCGATTTTGGGGCTGGCAGTGGGTGGGAGCTAACTCATTATAGCCCGCCAAGCTTTTGTTTGTTCACGCTTGAGTGCTCTCCTGAGTAGCAAATGCAGAGCTCGCAGCACACGCGCAGCTCCTGTTATTCCTACCTGCGGCGCGGCGACGATTTTCGGAAGGGCTATAAAAGGTACTTCTATTGAAGGGTTTCACTGTAATTCCACTTGGAGCGTTAAAGTAGAGCCTCTATTTCGACTCGGGTCAGCTTTAGAATAAAAGTCTTTTAAAAATAAGTATTATTTTTTAAATATATTTGATTTCTAAACTATTTACATTTTTTAATTGTCAACAGGAAGGGGCAAATATCAACAAAAGTTTGGTGGCTTTGGGAAACGTGATATCAGCCCTTGCAGAGAGAGGGTCCAGTGGAAACTTTCCTGGCAGGAGATTCATACCTTACAGGGATTCAGCTCTCACCTGGCTTTTAAAAGATGCACTTGGTGGAAATGCAGCCACGATTATGCTTGCCAGTAAGTATGAAAATCAATTCTAAATTGAATAATTCAATTTTTTTTAATTAAAAAAATTGAAGCTTCCTAATTAATAAATTCGTCTAACTGAGAGCGCAAGGAGGGACAAAAATGCGAAAAATGGTTAAAAATATTATTCCGGCTGCAATTTCAAGTCGATTTTAAAAGTTGAAAAAAATTAAAGCCAACTTTATTCCTAATAGATAATTTAAGATCAATTTTAAAAAGGATTTGTTTAAAAAAGATACAGTTGAAAAACATAGTAAAATTCAAGTTATGTTTGCTTTAATAACAGGTTATTAATTTAAAATGATTGATGGTAATGTGTAATCAACTAATAAATATTAGCGAAGCATGACGTAATATTTTATTGTACATTAATAATATTTAATAGTAATTTTATTGTTATAAACACTGCTAGTTTATTTTATAATGGTTTTGTAGAATTTATTTTTCAGTGATTTTTGTTTTTAATCCAATTTAAAAATTTTTAATTGTGAAATTTAAATTTCTGATAAAAATGTTAAATCAACTTTTATTTATGAAGTTTAAAGTCATTTAAAATATTCTGTTATAAATTAAACGATTAATAATACACAAAATTAACAAAAAATTAATGTATTTCTTATTGTTATAAATAAATTCACTAAGTAAATGCTCAGCTTGGGCAATTTTTAAGACATTCAGTCCATTTTTTAATGGACTTTGTTAAGCTTTCCAATAATACTTTCGTAAACTGCATTGCCATTTCATGATAAATGTAATTGTTATAAACAAATTTAAAGAGGAAGTTACTAGTTTGAGCATTTTTTTAGTGCTTGAGTTACTTTTTCAAAATGTGTTTTTTAATAATTTGTTTGCTTCAGTAAACTATATTTTCATTTTGTAGCCGTAATTGTTATAAACAAATTTGGTAAATAAATGCAGTTTGAACAATATAACAACACGAAACTGAATTAATGCGACACTAGCAAACCTAAAAAATTACGTTTGAACAAAAAAGTAATTAAAACTTCTAAGAATTTCTCCAACTATGCATTATCATATCAAATTTGTTTATAACAATCCATGAATTGTCATTAAATAACAATATAATTTAATGTATTATCACTGAGAAGTAAAATAAAGCAAGTATGCAAAACTACCACCAACTCTAAAAAATTGCTCAAACTACGTATTTGTTTATAAAGTTTGTCAACAACAATAAGAAATAGATTAATTTTAGGCTTTTGAAGTTTGTGTATTAATTTAAATTATATTACAAAAAAAATCACGTCATAAGTGTCCAAAAACATTCAGAAAGGAGCTTAAGTTGTTTATAACGATACAATTGTTCATAAATATTTATTAATTTATGATAAACTATTAAGTTATGCATAGCGGACGTTAAATGATCGATTACATGCTGATATAATTTAATAAAAATTAATTGTGTGATATTAAAACAATTAACTATATTTAAATTTTTTTAATGATTTCAACTTTATGTTTAAATAAAGTTAATAAAAATTTTTTTTTTTATTTAGCGTCAACGAATCCCTGAAGAATTTTAATGAAAGATATTTTTGGTTAAATAAAACAATGGATGTTAAAGAAACTATTTTTAAGATTCAAGACAAATATTTTGTTGAGTGTATACTTAAAAAAGGGTTTTCCTTTTTTAAAACCAAAAAGGTATTAAATTGTATTTCTTATTTACATAAAAAATTCTCCATTTATGCTATTTTTAAGCTTAAGGCCAATGTCCGCGTGAGCTCAACCATTTTTTTACATTTTTTCAAATCCAACTTATGTACACACGAAAAGCCATACAGAGTTTAAAATTTTGGGAAATTAAATTATAAAAACTAAGAAACGTTTTTCTGGTCCTAACTTTTTATAATTATGAAAAAAGCGAAAAATTTTTTTTCCAAAAATAAACTTTTTTCTATAATATTACAAACTTACAACCAGAAAAACGTTTTTTAGTGCTTCTTATTTATTTTTATAAATTTTTAACTCTATATCGCGATTCGTGTGCAGGCAAGTTCGGTTTAAAAAAATTATTTTAAAAAAAGTTGAGGTTATCCTCACAGGGCTTTGATGTAGGTTTTTATGGGAAGCGGTTTTTATTTCTCTTGCTAGTTTAACATCAACTAATATTTTATATCTAACCGTTTAAGCGTTTAGTAACGAATTATTTATTTACTATATTTTACTATAAACTATCTATCTAATTTATGGTTTTGTTAATTCGTCCTTTTTTCTAAATTATAATTTTATAAATTGAATGAAAGGAACTAATGAAGGTTTATTTGAACCCCAATGGTTGTAACTGCAAAAAATGTTTAAACTCATTTGGATTTTTTTTTGTATTTGCAGAATTTCATGATCAAAAAATCTTTCCAATCGCCTTTATTTAATGCAAAATACTTTTAACTTGATATCTTGTTTCAAATGGACATGAATTTCTTTTTAAAATGTTGATAATATAGATATTTGCATCTGATACATGGCCTGAAATCTCTCGAAAATTTAGTTAGCTTCAACCTAAAATTAAAACTACAAGATGGTTGAAAATTGTAACCGGAATCTTTTTTGAACATCTTTTCGTTGTTTTCCCATTCCGAATCAGTCAGAAATACTAGTCATATTTTAATCTTATGAAAAAATGACATTAAAGGTTTGATTATTAAACAAAATTTTCTAGTATTTGTATATAAATAAATTTCTACGATATAGACATTTTAAATCATTTTGATAATTGCTACTGTAATGTTTCCTCTGAGTTTTTAAATAAATGACTCGAAACATTTTGGAAAATCTTCTATTTAGTCTAAAAGTAAAATATTTTCGGGGTAGGATGTGACGGAACTTCCCTGTTTCATCTCAAAAATGTCCTATTTTAAATTAAATCAATTCTTGTGAACATTTATAGTTTAAAAATAATATAAAATTTATTTAAATTATTATAATTTCAATATTAATTATAGCAAATTTTTAATATTTCAATAATTTTTCGAGCTGAAAAAAATTTATATTCTAAATGAAAGAAATTTTTTTCTAAATATTCACATTTTAAATAATGATAAAATCAAATGTATTTGACATGTTATCAGTTTATTAATAATTATAGGAATTTTACTTTTCTAATTTTTTATTTTGATCAACTGAAAAATATTAAAATTAACTAAAAAATCCTGAAATTCATACAAATAATTTAAATATAATAATACTGAATATCCTTGAAATCTTTGATCTATTAAATTTTTTTCAAAATATGTCTTAATTCTGATATGGTTTTGATCTCAAATTTGATGTAAAAAATTCAATTAGGTTCGTCTTTTTTTTCAACAAACTAAAAATGAATTTGTGATGAATTGACAAAAGTGAGTATAAAATGAATATAATTCCGTAGAAAAACTTAAGATTCAAAAAAAATTTAATCAAACCAAAAATAGCAATTATTGGTAATTTTTCGAGATGGGAAAGGGTTACAAGCTGTGACGCAACTTCCCTTTTCCAGCTCGAAATATTACTATTTTTAATTGAAGAATATTTAATAAATATTTATAATTCAATAATAAAATCAAATTTATTCATCATTTTATTGCAATGTTAATATTAATTCAAGAAAATTTTTAAGTTTAACTATTCTAATATTCCAAATTAATCAACTGTTAAACAATAAAAGTAATAAAAAATTCGTGAGATTCATTAAAATAATTCAAATCTATCAACATTGAACGTTATTGAAATCCTTAATTGATTTACATTTCATCCATTATAATACGTTTCTTCTTTTATAGTTTCGTTTAAAAATTTGATTAAAAAATTTGATTATTTTTTCCATAGAAATAAAAATATTTTTATTTTGTTAAATTGGCAAAGTGATTATAAAATTTGATAATTCCATGAGCAAACTGAATCATTAAAAAGATCAGTTATTAAAGCAAATTGTTTTGATCATTTTTGTATTATTTGACAAAAAGACAAATTTTTGTTGGTCTCTCCCAAATAATATTTTCCTTTTGGACCAGAAAGAAGGTAGTCAAAGTAAACAATTTCTAAGATTTTGATTCAGATTTCTGTAACGTACATATTTTCAAATAAATTAAAAAACTTTATTTAAGAATTTTACTTTCTATTTGAGGTAGGTGTCGTGCGAAAAATCTGATTTCAGTGAAAATAGTTTTTATATTATTTAAGGAATGAAAAAAATATAAATGACGATGTAATTTCAAATAAAAAACACTATTTTTTATTGGAAAATTTACGAAATTTATTTTTAAAAAAATAATTTCAACCATGTTTTTGCAATTGAATTTTTGCTTACTGGTGCTTTTTACTAATTTTCTTAAAAATAGTTGAATTTGAATAAATCGTGCTGGCTTATTTCCTCGAGAAAGAAATTTTCTAAAATTCTAAAATTCACAATTTTAAAACTTAATTTTTCCATGATTGAAAACATTACAACAATTTCCTTAAAAGAAAATATTTTTAAAAATATCTATATTTGAATATTATTCACTTGTTTTCAAAATTGGAAACAGTAGAGTTTGTAGGGTATGTATTTCCCGGAAAAATAAGCAATGATTCATTAAAATTCAACCTTTTTTTTGAAATTGATAAGTAGAGACAGTAGGAAAAATTTTAATTACAAAAACCATTCTTCAAAAATTATTTTTCGTAATTTTCAAGCTGTTTTTATAGAAAATAATTTTATTTCTTTTCAGCGACCTAATTTTTGGCACGACAAATTCTTTAAAGCGCTTCAAACGAGTCTCACGAGTCTCAGTTATTATTATAAGCCCATTAGAAAAAATGGTCTCACTCAAATTTATTTCTCCATAGGAAATTGTGCTTTTATATATTTTCATATTTATAATTGACATTTGTGAAATACAAACTAAAATATTAAAAATATAATATATGACATTTATATTTTAAAGACTAATTTTTAAAGTTTCCAAGAACACCAAATTTTAGAATATATATACCAATAAGTTTGAAAGATATTTATAAGTTTCAAAAATTTGAATAGATTTAAAAACATTATAACTTAAAAATATTTCAAAAAATTGAAAATAAATTTAATCATCTTTCAAAAATAATTTTCAGAAAATACTAAAGATTTAAAAAAATTAAACAAAATTTAGATTTTTAAAGAATTGCAATAAAGAGTTCAGAAGTCTTTTCAGAATTTTGAAATTTTTAGAAATGTAAACAAATTTCCTCAAGATTTTTAGGAAAACTTTAAATGTTCTTTTTTTATGAAAAATTAATTTGAAGTTTTTTATATAATTTCAAATCATTTTATTAATTGAGGAAGAAGTGTGGAAGACTGCAAAGCAAGTTTTAAATTTTTTTGATAAATTTGCAAAACAGAGACTAAAATTTTCTTGATTTTGCAGATTACAAAAGACAAATAAGAAAAATTCGGGTAAGTTTAAATAATATTTTGATAGGTTTCAATTTTAAGATTTCTAAACAAAATTTTAAAGCCTTTTGGCAATTTCTTAAGGGTATCAAGAAGATAACAAAAATTTCTTACTATCCATGTGAAAATTTTGAATAATTTTTTTTTAAATTAATTTTTTTGAAAAAATTCCAAAATATTTCAAAAGATATCTAAAAATGTAAAAAAATATGAACATTTTAAGGCGATTCTTTTAATTTTTGAATATTTTTCATAATCTTAAAAATAATTCAAGTCAGATTAAAATATATTGATGAATTTTAGAAGTTTTAAATAAATTAAAACTATTTTCGGACTTTAAGAGATTTTCGAATGTTTACAGAATATTTTTTTTATTTCTTCCAATTTAACTATTTCATTCAAACTAGTTTTATTTTAAGTTTACGTTGATTACAACATTTATATATTTTAAGATAATTAAAATAATTTTGAGGGTATCAATTGTTTAGACTTTGGATGAATAAATTAATAGTAATTAATAATAATTACTTTCATGATAGAAAAATAACAAAATTTAGATTTATGAACATACCATTTTTATACTATTTGCCTTGGTTAGGAATTAATTATTTATTTATTCAACGAATTAATTATTGACAGTAGAATTAATGTTCTTTGTTTTTTTCTAACGTTACTTTTATGATGACAGTTCTGATTTTTCTGATATTATAAGTGATATTTGATCAGAAGTTAGACATGAGACGGTATAATTGGGAAGAAATGTATGCACGAGAATTTGGTTTTGTAATATATTTCGAAAACGAAAAAGTGCGATCAAAATATTTTACATTTTGGTATCGAAATGCAGCACTAAGTCAGAGTATTGCTACACGAAACAAAATTTGCGTAGAGGAAGGTACCAGATACGGTGGAGATGTTGTCGGCTAGCGAATGCACGACGTGCGAGTTATCGAGAAAATATTGATTATCCGCATGCGGGAGCAGAGTGGTCCAACACAGAGAGCGCGTGCTGTTCGATGCTGGTATGCCAGCAGTTTAAAACAAGCGTGACACGATGCATTTTACTATCTAGACCCAAACTTTCGTACTGCTGGCATACCAGCATCGAAGAGCCGCGTGCTGTTCGATGCTGGTATGGCAGCAATGTTTTCTCGATACTCGTGCGTCATGCCTTTAGATTCTGCGGAGAAATGATTACGTTTAAAAATTCATCATTTTAAACGAATAGTAGATCAAGCGAAACTGCGACTCGTCTGAAGCACTCTAAATGACTTAACTTCGCTTTTTATAAGAAAATGCACATTTTTTACAAAAAATATTCAAGATTTGAAATAAGAATTTTATTACGAGTCCCTCTTAAGAGTGGGCTTAGAAATAATGGGTTTAAATGATTTTCCAGACCAGCTAAGATGGAGTGATTAAAATTCAATAATCAAGGTAGAGAACGTAGTTTTTGGTAAATACTTCTTTTGACAAAACACGTTCATAGGAACGTATTAGGTCGTTAATAAGGGCTTAATTTCCATTGGTCTCAGTAGATGATAATTTGATGCTACTTTTGCTATTATTTTAAGTAGGATTTAGACATAAACACTAATAAATTCTCACATCATGCATCTGGGAATCAAGACTCTCTGTCCATTATTTTAAAAATATTTGAGTTACTCTTCATATTACTTGACATTCAATATGAAATTTTAGAAAAAAAAGTAGGATTTCTTATTACTTATTTCTGTATTTTTTTCTTTCTCTCCCTAATCGCACATCACAAACTATAACCTATCTAAACAATGTAACATAAGTAGACTTTACTTAGTCAGGCCTGTCAGAGACATTATCACTGAAAAAAGTGGAATCAGTGATATTGTAGCAAATTCAAAATATTCAATGTTCACGGTTGCTACAAAATCCAAATTTTGAAATTCCCCGACTTTTCCCTAACCAATTTTTCATTTGTCCTGACCAAATAATTGGGTTATCAACTCAAAAAGATAAATTTTGAACCAAAAATGGAAGAATTAAGTTTTACGTTACAACTATTATTTTTTGACCGAGGAACAGCACGCGCTCTCTGTGTTTGATTGCTCTGCTCCCGCATGCGGAGATGCAATGTTTTCTCGATACTCGTGCGTCGTGCCTTTAGATTCTGCGGTAAAATGATTACGTTTAGAAATTCATCATTTTAAACTATTAATTTTTAACCGAGAAAACAGGAATTTTGAACCAAGTAGTTAAAGTTTCAACTAAAGTGCTGAATATTGGATAAAGAAAATTAATTCTCAACAAAAACTGCAATAGTTGATATTTCCGCCAAAAAATATTTTATTTTGCAATCAAGAACGGTTGAATTACGTACGAATTACACAGTTGAAACATAAAAATTTAAAATAAATCAGTTAAATCCTCCCCAAGAAAGGTTTTTCACTCAACTTTTTCTGTCAATAAGGAAAAAAATTCTTATTCAAAATATTGAATTCCCAAAATAAAATTCCTGCAAAACAGTTAAGCTTTCATCCAAAAATATGAATTTTGAACAGAAATATATTGCATTTGCTACGAAAACAAAAGAAATTTAAACAAAATACGCATAAAATTAATACTTAACTTAAAAAATGAATTTTAAAGAAAATAGTTCAATTTTTAAACAGAGAAATCATTTTTAACTAAAATAGTGCATTTAAACCAAAAATTATCTGTTAACAAAATAGTTGCATTTTTTAGCCTAAAGATCAATTTCCTATCAGACGAGATTATTTTTTAACAAAACTGTGAACAAAAAACATAAATATTTAACTAAAGAAAATAACTTGTTCACAAAAAAAGGATAGTTAGATTTTTAGTTAGCAAAATAAATTTTTAACAGAAAAAAACGAATTTTTAACGAAACAGTTGATTTTTTACTAAATGGGATAAATTTTTAACAAAGTCGTTAACAAAATAAAACAATTTTCAACTAAAAATGATACATTAAAAAAATAGAATAATGAGATCTTGAGGTAAAAAAATAAATTTAAATAAATAAAAAAACAATTTTCAACCGAAGAAATAAATTTGTAACCAAAATAGTAGAGTTAGATTTTCAATAAAAAAATTAATTTTCAACCAAATAAAATACAATTTTCAACAAATAAGTTCATTTTGCATCCAGGGAAATGAATATTTAAAGAAAACGATGAAATTACAACTATAAAGATGAATTTTTTACCAAAAAATATTAATTGATATTAAAAAAAATAATAATTGTTGACAAAATATTTGGATTTTGGGAACTTGTAAGATAATAGTTAATTTTGCAACCGAATAAATGAATTTTCAACCAAAACTTTGAATAAAATTAATCTTTGAAAATATTATCTTTGACCAAAAAGAACGAATTTTGAAAAATACATAAATTTTGTAACCAAATAATTGAGTTTACAACTGTAAAAAATAAATTTTCATCTAAATGTACAACGCTTGAATTTTCAGTTGATAAAATGCATTTTTAACAAACAAAAAAGGCAGATTTTTTAACAAAATAGTTGAATCTTTAAAAAAAGTTTTTCCACTAAAATGATGTATAATTATTTAAAAAAATTAATTTCTAACACAGTAGTTTTACTTTTAACTGAGTAGTTGAATTTTGAATCTTATGATATGGATGCTGAACAAAAAATGTTATAGTTGATATTTCAACCAAAAAAATTTAAATTTTAAACCAAAAACAGTGGATTTAAACGAAAAAGGATGAATTTACAAAAGAAATAGTTGAATTCTTAATTAAAACAGATCAATTTTAAACCAAACAGTTGTAGTTTGACCTTGAAAGACAAAATCTCTACCAAAATAACTGATTTTTCAATCTAGAAGGTTTAATTTCTATCAACAAAATTAATTTTAAAAAATAGAATACTTAAATTTTTAGTATAAAAAATGAATTTTTAACGAAGAAAAACTAATTTTCTAGCAAAGATGTGATTTTTGAACCAAAAGAAGAATTTATCAACCGAGAAGTTTAGTTTTCTACCCAGAAAGGGTAATTTTTCACAAAAATTACAGGAATTGTGAAGCAAATAATTGAATTTTTGACTGAATGAATAATTGCTAATTCATAATAATATTAGATAAATAATTTTCAATTAAACATAATTTAGTTAAATTTTCAGTTAAAAGATTAAAAAGAAACGAATTTTCATCTAAATGGTTAAATTGTTAACCAAAGAAATGACCTTTTAAAAAAGAAGATGAACTTTTAACTAATGAGATTACGATTTTTCCAATAATACGATTTTTAAACAAACAGTTTAATTTTCTCCTAAAAACAGATAAATTTTTTATTTGAAATAGATACATTTTCCACTTAAAATAAAGTAGTTGAATTTTCAATTGAAAAAATTAATTTTTGATAACAAAAATTCAACCTGTTTTAAATTGCTTAACATTCCTTGACAGATTTAAATATCTTGGTATTTTAAATGTTAAAATTTGTAGATGATAAAATTGTTAAATTATAAAATTTTTAATACCTTAAATTTAACTGTATTCTAAATATAATATATAAAACCTTAAAATTTGATTATAAATTGAACTGTTAAAGACGGAAATTTTTTATTTTACAGTTCTTAACGATATAAATTTAAAATTGCACAGCTTTGAATATTTCAGTTTAAAGGAATTGAATTGAGACGGATAAGTTTCAAATTGTTCAATTATTTATACTTCTAATTTTAAATTAAATTAATTGTAAATCATAAATTTTCGATTATTTGATTTTTGCTTTTTTAAATTTTTAAATAAATTCAAATAATATGGATTTTAATATTCCTGTGGTTTTTATAGATGTTTTTAATTTTTAATTATCTGATGTAATATACCATCTCAATTGGAAGTTATCCAATTTTAAGTTTCATAAAAAAATTCGATTTTAATTTAAAATTAAAAATTAAATTTGAAGCGGTTTCTTCAAAACTTATTCTGCTTTTAAGCAATGCACAATTGAATAACTTTTATGGCTTTTCATTATTTAAAAGGATATTTTATAATATTGAAGCAGTAAATTAAGAAAATTTAATTTGAAGATTTTTGAAGCAGTGACTAAAAGTGAATCACTGGCAGGCTTGTTTAGTTGATTTATAACACAAAATTTATAGCAGCACATTTTCCCTAAGGTCGAAAAAGACGTAGACCTGTACTATTGATAACAAACATAAAATTAATCATTCTCACTGGAAAAAAGAAAAAAAGTTGTACATCAGTGTAAAACGAGAAAAAAGATATATCAGGGTAGGACGAAACAGAAAAAGCTATTAAACCGCCTTCTTAACTTTTGTTAATATTTGTAGGGAAAAAATCTGCGGGAAAACAGTAACAGAGATAGAGAAAAAGTTTAAATTGCGCACAGTTTTCCACACACTGCGTCAAAATCAATTAAATAATAAAAATAAATAATAATTAAAGTATTAACTAAATTAGTATTTCAATTAGCGGAAGAAATAATTCACCTCTAAGTAAAGTTTAAAAATTTATTTAGATAAATAATAATAATAACTAATATTCATTACCGAATTGATTCATTATTGCATGAAACTTAGTCTTATTAGTAATTAACAAAAGTAATATATGTAAAAATACATAACCACAATCATATTGAAGAATCGCGTTGATTAAACCAAACCTATTTTTAAAACTATATTCGTTGTAAAAAATATTAAATAATACATTAAAAAACATTAAAATTGAATCGTTTAAAAATTCAACTGTTGCAAGTTTATAAAAATTTTAATCAGGTCTAAAGATCAAAAAAACTTAGATTGAAATTTTAAAAATTTTGCTATTCCAAAACAATAAGGATTGAATATATTCGGATAAGAATTAAAAAAATTTGACCAAAAAAGTTCAATGGAATTTAGATTCTATTATTTCTAATGTAAGTTTTTTAAAATTAAATTATTTTATTTCAAACTAAAGAATCTCGGAACTAAATGATTGAGGATTAAATTTTCAAAAATAGAACAATTTGAAATCAATAAAAATTGAATATTTCCAGATGAGCATTTGGAAAATTAGATCATTTAAGATTCAAAGGATTTGAAATTGTATTAATTATATGAAACTAAAGATTTTAACTTTCAAGAAACAAGAATAATTTTCTTCTCAAAAAGACGACTTTTCAATAAAATACATAAATTTTCTTCTAAAAAAGTTTTTTTTTTAACTTATACATTATATAGAATAAAGTTTCAACAAAAAATGGAATAGTTAAATTTTCAGATATAAGCTGCGATAAAAAATTCACTTTCAACAAAAAAAATGGCTAACTAACTGGTTGTTAATTCCATGAAAAAACAGTATTTTATTTATAAATATATAACATGATGCAAATTTGTTCAAACAATTGTTTTTC
Organism: Belonocnema kinseyi; assembly: GCF_010883055.1. Taxonomy (NCBI): domain Eukaryota; kingdom Metazoa; phylum Arthropoda; class Insecta; order Hymenoptera; family Cynipidae; genus Belonocnema; species Belonocnema kinseyi. The sequence goes on along the minus strand of NC_046661.1, from coordinate 103,631,983 downwards.
ACAATAAAAAATTGTTTACTATCATTGAAATGTTCTTAAAATTTTAGAAGTTAGTTATTTACAGTTAACGGCGACTAGAAATTCAAGTTTGTATCTCCAGAAATAGCCAAATAGTGCATTTATTAATTAAGGTAGATTAAACCATTATTCATTTTTATTTGGTGGCTAAATATTATACTTAGTTTTTATTTCAAAAACAAAAAAAGTTAAAATAGGATAATAATTGCTTATTGAACAGCAATTTGTCCACGGACGTTTTTTTGTCCCACTGTGCGTCGGTCGGGTGCTTTCCCATTAAGCTACTATAGAGATAGAAATAAAAATGTTTTTTTTCCAGATTATACTATGTTCTAAAAAAAGATATATTTAAAAGGTACATGTATTTGAAATTATGAAAAAAGATTTATTTGAAAGGTATGTTTCTGAAAAAGATTCTTCTTTCGATCTCTCGAATAGCTTAACGGGAAAGCACTCGAACGACAATCAGAAGTTCTGTGGTTCGATTACCAGTGGACCGAAGGGAGTGGATCTTTTTCAAAACAAAATTAAATTTTAGTACCCTTTTCAATAAATAAGTAAATTTTTACCTAAAAATATAGTCCCGTTTTACCAACCTTAGTTTTAGCCCCCTCCCTCTCAAACTGATAACGTACGTAGTTAGTACGTAGCAGATCTTTGGACAAAGCAGCCAAAAAGGACTGGAAAAGAACATTTTTTTTCTTAAAAAAGTGAAATTATTTAATTAAATATAATCTCTAAACAATAAAGAATAGAAATCACAAAAAAGAGTACTGGAATTAGACCTATTAGTGGATTGACACAAATCTCGTATGTACTTGTAGTTACAGCTTAGAGAAATTGAAACTCGCAGAATTGGAGGTGGTGGTAGAAAGTTTTAATTAAATGAAACACTTTGTTGTTTGCAGCTATATCGCCAGCCAGTGGAAGTTACAACGAAACAGCGCATACACTACGTTTTGCCCAAAGGGCGCAGAGCGTGGTTAACAGACCAGTGGTCAACGAGGATCCCATAGCGAGGATAATCCGTGAATTAAGGGCGGAGGTCACTAGACTCAGAAATTTATTGCACGAAAAAGTAAATGCTACCATTTCTATTATTTTATTTTTAGCACATACTAGATTTCGAATAAAGGAAGCATGATTCACTGCGATTTTAAAGGTATTTTATAGTAAGAATTCAGTGATTGGAGTTTATCCAAACTGTGAAATTTCTTCGACCGTTAATATCATTAATGAGAGAATGTGTTTTATTCTGGTCATACGGTCCAATATAAATAAAAATGGATTCAGATGTCAATGAATCTTTATTCGTCAATTTTAATTGATATAACCAACGTACGTTTCAACTTAGTAGCAGGACTTCTTCAAGGTAATACATCACCTAATCTAACATTTTATCAACAATATGTAAAACATTTGAAAGAATTAACAAATTTTATTTTTTATAAATTGTATTGTGTATAAATTTACCTGTACAATTTTGATATTAGAATCGCAAACAAGACTTTTCAATTGTGCTTTATTCCTTACAAAGGAGCATAATTTTGGAATGAGCCCATTTTGCTAATTGGCAGAAGTTAAAAATTTTTTTTTGTATACATAATTTGAAATGTCCTTTTTTTAATATACGGAAAACATTTTATATGTTTGTCTTATATTTAAAAAGGGTCAATTGAAATTAGGTATACAAAAAAAAAATTTCATCAAAAATGTAAAAGATGAAGAACCAAAATTGAATATTAGAAAAACAACAACTCAAATAATCACAAATCACAATTTTTTAAATAAATTTAATGATATAAATAAAATTTATGAACCGTTAGAAAAGTTTCAAAATGAACATAAGGATTTAATAGTGTTGAAAGCAGATAAGGGTAATATAACTGTAGCTGCAAATCGAAATGATTACATAACAACAGTTGACAATCTATTAAAAAATGACATTTTATCTAAAAATATAAAAACTAGTCTTGTTCCAACTTTGGAGCCAAAATGTAATGATATTGCAATTAGGTAGGAAAAGAAAAGGTTTATAAATGAGTACATGGCTTACAAATTAAAAACAAATAACAGTGTTGTTTCTAAAGCATATGCTTTACCAAAAGTGCACAAAACAAATTTAAAATAGCGTTTGATTGTTTCCGCTGTAGGTTCACCAACTTATAATTTATCAAAATACATTGCAAATTCTTTAAAACCAATTTCTGGAAAAACTCAAACTTTTGTAAAGAATAGTTTGGAATTAAAAGAAGAACTGAAAAATGTTAAAGTTCCGGATTCACATTCTGTGGTTTCATTGGATGTAGTATCAATGTTTGATAATATTCCAATGGACCTTGCATTAGATTGCATAGAAGAAAAATTAAATTTAAAACATAATTTAACAAAAATCTCTAAAAATTAATTTATTATTGCCACTAGGACAGTATTAAATAACAGAGTTTTTTCTTTTAATAATAAATTTTTTAAACAAGTTTTAGGTTGTTCTATGGGCTCCCCATTATTTCCTATTGTATCAAATTTAGCAATGGAAGATTTAGAGAGAAGGCCTCTGGATAGTTTAACTTTTACACCTATTCTTTATAAAAGATATGTAGACGATATCCTAGCAATTGTTCCTATAGATAAAATAGATGAATTCATTAAGACTTTCAACAATATGGAAAATTTAATTAAGTTCACGATTGAAAAAGTGGAGAATAACTCTATTTCTTATCTAGATTTATTAATTATTAAAACTTCAGAGGGAAATTTAATAACAGATTGGTATAAAAAAGCATCTTGGTCAGGACGTTATTTGAATTATTAAAATTTTTTTTCATTTATCTGCTATATCATCAGAGATTGTACCTTAACGACAGTAGATCAACCCTTCAAACCATGAAGGCAGAAAATCTACACAATATCGATCAAGTTAAGTATCTTCAATAACAGAAAAATGCTTAACTAGATGAAAAACAATATTTTTAAATTAAAATTATTTCTTGAAAAAAGATTCTACTCCATCTTCACTCCATTGGAAATCGAACCACAAAACTTCTGATTTCCGGTCAGGTGCTTTTCCAATTAAGCTATTAGAGGGATCAGAATAAGAACTCTTAATTCAAGAACATAACGCTAATTTTTAGCTAGGTGTTAATGGTACAAGTAGTTATTTTAAAATTTTTTAATTTATCTGCTATATCATCAGAGATTGTTCTGGAATTAAGAGTTCTTATTCTGATCCCTCTAATAGCTTAATTGGAAAAGCACCTGACCGGAAATCAGAAATTTCGTTGTTCGATTCCCAATGGAGTGAAGATGGAGTAGGATCTTTTTTTCAAGAAATAATTTTAAGTTATTTGAATTATAATTCTCATCATTTATCTTCTAAAAAAATTGGTCTAATAAAAGGGCTTATTGATAGATGTGTTAAATTAAGTAATATTCAATTTCGCAAAGAACTTATAATAAATATGGTCTAAAGGTTTCATTTCCTTATTTTGAAGATCTTTCTGAGCGTCTTAGAAGTGGTTTAAAAATATATAACTTTTATGTATATCTTACAAACAACCACACACTTAATAAGTTTTCTTTGCTTAAAAATAAAGACAAAGATAACAAAGAAAACTTATCTGGTTTAGTATATATGATAAATTGTAAAGGTTGTAATCAGATTTATATTGGTGAGACCGGTAGGAGATAAAAACTCGTATTTATGAACACAAACGGGATTGTGAATTAGGCAATCAAAATACTGGTTTGTCACAACATGCATGGCAATTTGATCACTATTTTGATTTTGAGATTAATAATATAAAAATTGTAGCTCGTGAAAACAATACTCAAAAAAGAAAAATATTAGAGTCTATTTTCATTAATAAGTTTATTAAAAATTCCATCAATTTGAAAACTGAAATATTAAATGTAAATAAAATTTATCAGACTATTTTATAAAAAATGATTTATATATAAATTATTACATAATTTAAAAAAATTTTAATTCAATTTACTTTGGCGAACTTTTCATTAAATTCTCCATTTTAAAATCGGCCTTTCCTAATTACTCATGTAAAATTGACTTTATTTCTCATGTATTCGTTAGTCCATGTTTGTCCTTCCAAACAATAAGTAACTTTTGTGGTTAAAATTGATTTTAAAATGTAGTTAATATTATTTAATTTAGAGCCTATTTTAATCTTGAGGCTTTAAATTTTAAAGTTTTTATATGTTTGTCTTATATTAAAAAAAGGACATTTTAAATTATGCATACAAAAAAAAATTCAACTTCTGACAATTAGCAAAATGGGCTCACTGCAAAATTATGCTCCTTTGTAAGGAATAAAGCACAATTGAAATATCTTGTTTTGGATCTTAATATCAAAATTGTACAGGTAAATTTACACACAATACCATTTTTTAAAAATAAAATTTGTTAATTCTTTCAAATTTATTACATATTGTTAAAAAAATTTTAGATTAGGTGATCTATTACCTTCAAGAAGACCTGCAACTAGGTTGAAACGTACGTTGGTTATATCAATTAAAATTGACGTATAAAGATTCATTGACATCTGAATCCATTTTTATTTATATTGGACTGTATGACCAGAATAAAACACATTCTCTCATTATTTTAAGGTAACTTATCATCAGTTGCCCAAAATTCAATTAAAAAATGTCTATACATTTGCGGAAATTTATTGAAATCTTCGGTCATTTATGGTAATTGTACAAGTTAATATGGTAACTTACCATAAATTACCCAAAATTCAATTAAACAAATTTTCATAAATTTCCGGACATTTATGACATTTTTTGGTAAGATTACAGGGAACTTGTGGTAACTTAAGATCAATTACGTAGAATTAAATTTTAAAATGCCTATAAATGTATGCAGCTTTATGGAATTTTTCGGTTATTTATTGGAATTTTCCAGATAAATATGTTAACGTACCCATAAAATACTCAAAATTCAATCAAACAAATTTCCATGAATTTCCGAAAATGCATTACATTTTGTAATTTAAGGTAACATTACAGGTAAATATGGTAACTTACTATAAATTATCTAAAATTTTACGTTAAACATTTTTTCAAATTTATGAACTTTTTGGTCATTTATGGTAATATTGCAGGTAATTTATGATAACTAAAGATCAATTACCCAAAATTCAAATTAAAAATATCTATTAATGTACGGTAATTTATGGACATATTAGGTAATTTATTGGAATTCTTCAGGTAAAAATGTTATTTACAGTAAATTACCCAAAATTAAATTTTAAAAAATGTTAATAAATTTTCAAAAATGAATGAAATTTTGTAATCTGTGGTAAAATTACAGGTAGTTTATGATAGACTAAGATAAATTCCAAAAAATTTAATTAAAAAATGTCTATAGATGTCTAAATTACTCCAAATTCAATAGAAAAATGTTATAATTGATGTGGATATTACACCTAAGTTATGTTAACTTAAGGCAAATTTCGCACAATTCAATTTAATAATTTTGTAATTTATTATAATATTACAGGTAATTTATGGTAACTGGAAATAAATGATCCAAAATTTAATTTAAAAATTCTGTGAATTTACGGAAATTAATGGAAATTTTCGTTAATTTGTTGGCTTTTTTCAGGTAAATATTGTAACTTACATTAAATTATCTAAAATTCTATTTTAAACTTTTTTTTAAATTTCCGGAAATTCATGAACTTTTCGGTCATTTATGGTAATATTACAGTTAATTTATGGGAACTTAAGATAAATTCTCCAAAATTCAATTTAAAAATTTCTATAACTTTACGAAAATTTATGGAAATTTTGGTTAATTCCCGGCATTTTTCAGGTAAATATGTAAAATATGGTAACTGACCATAAATTAACTCAAATTCAACAAAAAAATTTGCATATGTTTCCAGAAATGTATGATATTTTGTAATTTATGGTAAATTACAGGTCATTTATGATAGCTTAAGATAAATTCCCCAAAATTCAATTTAAAAAGTGTAAAAATTTACAAAAATGTATGGAAATTTTCGGTTTTTAATGGAAATTTTACAGGTAAATATCGTAAATTACCATAGATTACCCAAAATTCAATATAAAATATTTTGATAAATTTCCGAGAAAATTTTCATTTAGGAAAATGAACTTTCAGTTTATTACATTGCATTCAACCAGGAAAGGCGGATAATAAAAAAATTTGAATTCTCAAAAAAAACATAATAATGTTTAACCATACAATTGCATTTTTAATCAAAAGGTGAAATTATTTTTTTTGTTTTTTTATTATATTTTTTTCGAAATATCCAAAATGCTTTAAAACAATTTGTATTTTTGTATAGTTAACAAAAACCGGCATAATTAGACAAAGTGAACCGACCATTACATATTATCTTTCTGAAACGGAATAAAACAGTATTTTAGAAACAAATTTTATATTAAAAAATTTATTTACCTCTACTTATCAGTTTCATCTTCAGCTAAAGACACAAGCCTCTATTAAAAAAAAAAAGAATTTTTAACAATGAAGTTTAACTTTTACCCAAGTAGTTGAATTTTCAATAAAAAGATATTAATTTTCAACAAAATAGTTAAATCTTCAATCCAAAAAGACGAATTTTCAATCAAAAGTGATGACTTTTTAATCAAATTGTTGCATTCTCTACCAAATAGTTGCATTGTTATCCAAAAACTACGAAATTTCTCTAAAAACAGATGAATATTTTTTTTCAATTGTTGAATTTTGATTTAAAAAAGATTTAAGTTATTTTTCAAGACTCAAGTATCGATTTTTTTAAACAAAAACTCATTTTCTATATAGAAAATTGAATTTTCAATTAAAAAAGACCATAAAAATTGCTTGAAATTTCTCCTGTGAACAATTTAAAATCCTTTGAAACAAAGTGAAAAATATTTTTAATCCCTTAGATAATACATTCAGAGCTACTTGAAATTGTTTGTGAGAATTCTGAGAAATTCCGAAGGATTGCGAGAGATCAAAGAATTTCTAAGAGATTTAAAGGAAGTTTGTGGGATTTCTAAGGATTCAAAGAGATTTCTGAAAAACTTTGAAAAATAATTAAAATGAAAAAAAATATCAAAAAATTCCTAGTTATTCCAAAGATTTCTGATGATTTGAACGTTTTTTATAGCGTTTGCAGGATTTCAAGGTTTTCGTAGGGTTTAACCAGATTTAAAGGATTTCATTGAATCTCGACGGATTTCACGGCATTTGAAAAATTCCTAGGGATTGGAACGCTCTTTTAAGAGCTTTTTGATGAATACTTTTATTTCATTTAAACGTTCAAGTGATATCCAATTATTTTTTACTCATTTTAATGGATTTTTACAATTTACAAAGGAAAGATGTCAAGGGATTCGGAGGGTTTAGAAAGAATTTGAAAACATTACACAAATTTCTAAAGGTTTTTTAGGATTCTCAAAGATTTTTAGGGATTACGAGACAATTTTGTAAAAAATTAAATTAAAGTAACTTTTAAAGGAATCTTAGCCATTTCAAATATATATTTAAAATGGATAAGAATTTATTTTAAGGGATTTTATACAATTTCAAGGAATTTCAAAAAAATTTAAAGGATTTAATTGAATCTTCAAGAATTTAAGGGATGTTGAAGATTTCTAAGAATTTAAATAATTTTTTAAAAAGCTTTTTTGAATAAGTTTAATTTAATTTAAATATACAAGGGATTTACAATTATTTATACTGATTCCAAAGGATTTTTTAGATTTCCAAAGAAAAGTTTTCTGAGGATTTTAAGGAATTATAAAGCATTTAAAAGATTACAAAAATTGAAGTTTATTGAAAAAATCTTCTATGATTTTTAAATAAATTCTGAAAGTGAGTGAAATGAAAAAAAATTTCTCAGGATTTTTTGGGTATTCAAAGATTGTGATGATTTTGAGCAGTTTTTTAGAGCCCTTTAATGAATAAGTTTGAATTAATTGATTTTCAAGGGATTTCAAATAATTTTTTTTCTACGTTTGATGCATTTCAAGAGATTTCTAAGAAACTTTGAAATCATTGTGAAAAACTTTGAAAAGTTTCTTGGGATTTTGAATTTTTTAGGGAATTTTAATCAAAAAGCTTGATTTGATTTATATTCAAGGAATTTTAAGTGATTTCTAGATAACTAAATGTGAATGTTTTTAAAAGTATTTAAAGGCATTTCACAAAATTGAAAGAATTTGATTGAATCTTGAAGGATTTAAAGCGATTCCAAAGATGTTTTAATTTAAAGTAAGTTTGTTAATTTAATTTTTATTGAAAGAAATTCAAGTGAATCTTACTAGTTTAGTGGATTTTTTCGAGCGATAAAAATTTCAAGAGGTTTTACGAATTTTTTATATGGAATTTTCTACAATTTCAAAAAAATTATACAAGGATCATGGGCCAATACTAATTTCCCTACAATATTTTTTTAAGCACCATGCAATCTCATGCATCTTTTCTAATGTCTATAAAAATCGATTCAAAATCTATGAAATCCATTAAATTCTTATAAATCCCATGCAAAATTTTTCAGTCCCATGTAATTATGCAATCTTTTGGAATTCGTGGTAATCATTTAATCTACTGCACAACAAGAATGGGAATAATTAAACTCTCGGAAGCTTTTAACCTTGAATTATTTATTTTCAGGACCTTGAGGGAGGAATAAAGCCTCTCTGCAGTTGTCGGCAAAACTCGGACCAAGAGACCGAAGGACAAGATCAAAAGGTTCTCCAAGTGGTGCCTTTTTGTCAGAAGTCATCATCCCCTGAATTCAGAGAGCCGCAGGAATTCATCACTTTACCTCTACGGAAGTACAACTCCAACGAAAGTTTGGTGACTCGAGACCAGAAACCATCAAATATCATCAGGAGATTCGGCTCCTTTGAGTCAATCAGTCCACGCGAATCCTTTGCTAGTGAAGCGCGATCTAATCGCTACAGGGTGTCTGAACTGTCCTATTACGAAGGCAACGAGCCGGCGTTCGTCGATATTCCTACATTAGTGGCCGTTTTGATTAAACCCGACGATACTTCTCAGGAGCACTCAACACAAATTGAGGAGATCTGCAGTGACGGACTTCTGGAAGAGTCAATCGATCCGGAATTTCCTGAGGACTCTAATGGCAATTTGATTCAGAAGGACACTCCACCTCTCAAAGAGGATACTTCCACTCAAGTCAAGGACAATAATACTCAGAGTGTAGAAGTAGTTCTTGTTAGCAAAGGTAATATCAAAATCGATAGAAATAGCTGTAGGGATCCGAAGCGAGTTCGAGAAAACTGTGCCGGCACTGACGAAAAGCCCAAGGAAAGGGTGAAGTTGAGAAAGCAAGATTCCGTTGACACACCTTCGAAAAAGTCCAGTAATCTTCAAACCTCCCGAACCTTTGGTTCTGTCGAGGGGATTTCGAAGAAACGTGAAGTTCCTGGTTTGGGGCAAAGGTCTCACACCAACTTGGAGAAGCGCTCGGGACCTGAGAAGTTAAAAAAGTTGAACAACATCAAGGAGGTTGAGGATCGTAGGACCAGTAGCCGGATTGGAAGCGTTTGGCGAGGTTTGGGTGCCTCTGGTGGTAAATATGTCCAACGAAAGGGGAGCAACGACTCGGAGAAAAGCCTAAGGGATTCTGCCTCTCAACATAAGACTAGAAATCCATCAAGGAAACTCAGCATCGACGACCTCAAACGAAAGACCAGTAAAGACAGCAGCTCCAGTAGTTCTAAGGATGAGCAGATACTAATAACTGGATTAGCAAAGGACAACTATCAGAGGAAGGGTTCTCTGCAAGAGAGAGGTTCTGATCAGGAGAGTTCTGGGAGGTCCCATACACCCATCCAGAGAGTTTGCAGGGCAGAAATCGTGGCTGCTGTTACAGAGAGGCTATACTCTAGTGGCAAAAAGTCCGAGGAAGGAACTGGGGCAACGACTCCAGCATCAGACTATCGTTCTCCGGAGAGTACGGACGTGACGTTGGCCGCTCTAACTAGAATGCGACTACAAGAGATTTCTAGAAGGATGCTGGCAAAGCGGAGGAAAGTTTCTGTGGATACACAGACTACCAATTCGCAGACAATCAGGGTCAGGGACACTGCTTCTCTGACTGAGGAACCTAAAATTGAAGTAAGAGACGCTGCGGTGTTGACGGAGCAGCATGAGGCCTGTGAGCGCTTATCGGAAAGTATGATTCCTGTCCGAAGGGTCAAAGAGATCGCGACTTTGACTGAAAGGCGCAAACCTTCAACAGTTAGGTACAAGAATGCTGGGAACATAACAGATGATTGTGACGAGGATTTTGATATCCACTCTCTTAGGAATGACTCCGGTATTCTGTCAGATGACACTCAGAACTATACTGATAGCAATATTTCTAGTGCGGAGATGTTGGACTTTGGTGAACAGGAGAGGCGGAGCGTGGAGAGTTCCACGAATACCGATAGATTTTCAAAAGGTGTTGACTGTGGTGCTCAAACTAGGAAGGATGATTTGCTTAAGCACAAGTGTTCTCATTGTGAGTTGAAATGTTGCAGTCGAATGCAGGATTGTTGCTATAGGACTCAAGATTTTTGTAGTCAGAGTCACAATTCGAGTTATAATAATAGTCACAATCATAGGCAATGTCAGAGCTCTTCCGAAAAGAGTGTCATCTCCATCAATCTGCCGGACATGATCAGAATCAGGATTGAATCGCCGAATATTTTAGAGTCTAGAATCTCTGTCGTGGATGAGGATTTAAGGACGAGATTTCGGGATCGCGAAGTGCAGACGGATAAGTGGACTACATTGGAAAAAAGCACCTCGACTGATGATATTAACCATCGAATCTATTTCAACGACTTCATTGGTAACACGAAAACGAATGCAAGTCAAACAGATGGAAGAACTTTCAGGATAGAGAATATATTCCAGGAGCCGAAAGATACGAGATGTCCAATAGAAATTATGGCTGATTTGGGAGAAGAACCTTCTTCAAGGACATCACTTGTCTTTACGAAATCGGTTGGAACATCCATGCATACACCACTGGACTTCCAATCACCACTGAAGGCTCTCCGAAGGCGACTCTCCCTTATCAGGCGAAGTAAAAGCTTCAATCCAAATCGTAGAGTTCCTTCAGCTCACCAAATCATGTACCCTTCCTCAGAGTTGATACAGAGTTTGAATCCAGTTCAAGAACATATGATAGAGCGGACTAGAATGGGCCAGCTGATTCCCACGTCTTATAGAAAAAGCCTAAGCTCGCCTGAAAATCGGTTTTTGACCTTGAGAACACACTTTGACCAATATTTGACGACCTCAAGAGGAGATGCTAATTTCTTTGATGGCACGAGATCACAAACCTCAAGGATGGATGATGAAAAAGAGTGTCAGAATATGGAAGCAAAAAAGACCTTGGACCCTTATTTTTCAGATGATAGCTTGGATCTAATGGAGGATAGGATAAGTGATGCGTCTGAAAGTATAAAAGAGGTTAAGGTTGACGAGACACCTACACAGAAGGAGAATATTTGCCCACCTGATGTGGTTGCACATACTAAGAAGGAGAGTTTAAAGGGTCAAAAATCAAACGGAGAAAGTTTTGTGGAATTCTCTTCGCAGGAAAACCTGGAGCCAATTGATTCCGAAAACGAAAGCAATACGAAAAAGAAGAAGGTGTCTTTTTCAGCCCCTAGTATTGTCGAAGTGGAAGGTCAAAGTTCTGGTGACTCAAATCAAACTGGAGTTGTGCCGAAATCTATTATCAAGAAGATGCGTGATATTAATCCTCATAATTTAGAAGAGGAAAAAGAAGAATCTAACTCGGAAGAAAATCTTGAGGATCTAAGACAGTCTCTTGAGAATTTGAGAATGGATGACTCTAGTCATTCAGAACATTTTGAGTCAGAAGATCAGGATTCTACTAGTGGTGAGCGAAACGTTCTTGAGAACTATTTAGACGAGGCTGTAACCTTCATCCGGAATGTGAACTCCATGAATGATTACGCCAGTGCTGCAAATTTCTTGGAGAAGTACCTACACTCCACACGACCTTCCCGAAAACTCCCTAATAGGAATAGGGAGTATGTGGAATACGAAGGACATAGAGTGAGTTTGAAAGACGATACTGATCAGTATTTGAATGATGAAGAGTTCGAAGTACCTAATAAGGCCTACCAAAAGTGTCTTCAAGGAATCGAGAAGCTTGAACAATGTATTGGGAAAGTCAAGGATCATGAAACTTGCCTGAAGCAAAAATATGGTATTGGAGTTGAACCTGCTGGTGCTAAATCTAGTTTAGCAATTTCCAATCAGGACCCGATGGGTGGAATTGATCATCGTTATGATAATGATGTTGACAGTGATAATAACATTGTAGGTTCCGATCTTGAATGGAACATTGGTTCCAATAGTAATGCGAATTTGGGTACTAGTTTTGGTAACTACCTTGAAAGTGCTGATAACAATTTTGATAGCTCTCTTGATACCAGAATCTATGATCGTCTGAATCAAAAATCCAGAAGATATTTAAAGGTTCCTAAGAGCTCCTCCTCATATTCAAAGGACTTTTTTGAAGATCCTGACATTGCCGAAGCTCAAAAACAAACTGGATTTTCACATACGGATCGTATTAAAGCACCTAATTGCTTTCTTTCGGTTCCAAGTAGGGACAATTTATTTTCGAAAAGGTGGAAGAATCCTGCTTCATTCAGACAAAGTTCTCTGCCTCGTTTGACATCTTCTTCTAATGATAGCTTCAGTTCTAGTGAAACTATTGCTGCAAGCTCAGAATCTGTTGATAGTATTTCAAATCTTAGAGATAAACTAAGGTATCCAGGTAGCCCTAGAGCGAGATTCTTGCAATTGCTGAATGAAAGACGTAGGATTGTCGAAAGTAGCAGAAAATTCAGCAAATTTTGAATTAGAAATCTTGCTTGTTGAGTCTCGAGACTGAAGATGCGTATTTTTGTAATTTTATCAATAATTCTGCATCAAGAGAGAGATCGAGTTTGAAGGTCTTCCTGTAGTTTTAGGGTTTAGTAGGTGACAATTTAGAAATAAATCGTAAAGTCGGAACCCCTCTAAATATAAGTTCTCTGAATATAAGGAAGAAAAAAATAATATTAAACTAAAGAGATCCATAAATTTTCGTCGAATGGGAATTGATGGATTCCACGCCGGTTTAACACAAACCAGATTTTTATATTTTCAATTTTTTTCCAAACTTTGGCAATTTATTTATCTAGTGGAAAAATATAGATTTCCAAGGATTATACGTCAATTTTTTGTAAGTTATTTTCTTATTTGTTATTTTTGACACTTTTTAGTTTCTAAAATACGAACTGCACTAGTTTAAAGAAAATCTTGATTTCTAATAAATGCTTGCGCTGATTTTCTCTATACTTCGTTATTTTATACTTCAAAATGTACTTGTGGAGAAAAAAAAATTAAAACTATGTGCTGCATACAATTTGTTTAAAAACATTTTCTTTTTAATACAAAAATAAATTTAGAAAATCTTTTTATTGCACAATAAATTTCTGAACTGACTATATGGCTTTTATAATTAATTTGATAGATTATCGGTACTATGAGAATAAAAATGCTAAGATTAATTAAATTGTTTGAGCACAGTGAAAATGTGTTGATCGGCAACCGACTAAAATAAGAAAAATTGTAAAAAATAAATTTTTTTTGTTAAATTAAGAATTTCTTTATAATGTGACATTGTTTGCAACGCCTTAAAGAAGATGAAAAAATTTGTTTCCATCACAGAAAAATAATAGCGTGCTTCTTCGATTAAATATGAAGAAATTTCAGCTTCGACATGCAAATATTCTATGTTTCCAAAAAAGTGTGTGTTTGACTCAATTCAAAGAAAAGATTTATTTGGTGCGTTTAAAAAAAGTCTTGGTTAAAGGAAATTTTTTTATATCTCTGTTTTCAATACAGTGTAATTAGTAAAAACTATAGGAATAAGAACTAGAAAGATTATTTTTAAGTGATAAAAAAGAATTTGGTACTAGAAAGAAACAATTATCTCTTATTTTCACACAGTATAAATGTTCAATAAATAACCTGGTGGAATAAAATAATAATTTTGAACAATTTGGGGTAGCTTAAAATTATCCAAATGCTAAAGAAAGAAACATTTATTAATTAGTTAAAAATGTCATATTAAGAAAAAATGTTATAAAAAAATTTCACAATTTTTTTTCAATTAACTTATGTGAAGCACTAGGTTTTATCATTTTTTTCTGAAAGGACATTTTAAAATATAAAATAGAGATGTATACAAAAAGTAGAGAGGACATGTTATGGGAATAGAGTTTTTCAAAAAAAAAAAAATTTTGTTTGTTCAAAAGCAGGTAAAAATACTCTTGGAGAAGCTAGTTAAATGCATTGAAATTTAAAAAACTCGAATTCTTAAGGGTTTTTACAATAAAAAAGTGTCAAATCCTGCGTAGAATCTACTAATTTATAAAAAGATTTGTTGGATGCCCAATGAGCAATTCTCTTTAAGATTCTCGTACCTTTTGTAAATAAAATAAATTGTGAACATAGTATAGTTTTGTAAAACTAGATTATTCCATCGAATCTCTTTTATTTATCTGAATCTTTAATCTGTAATTACTGTATTTTTTTATATTTTCGTGGACATGATTATGTATTTTAGCCCTCTTTCCTTATCTGTTATAATTAAATTGAATTATCGTACTTCGTTGCAGTAAATCGACGACTATATTAAAATATGAAAATTTCATTAAAATGTAATTATAAATAGTAATAAATATTTTAAAACATTTGTATAATAAGAACATGTTGTGAATAAAGTCGAAATAGTTTTTAAAACGCATTTTTTTCCTCAATGATATAAATTTTTTAACAGCTGTCTCTATCTTAAAAAATTAGTATTTTTACAGCAATGTAAGGTATCATCCATTAAATTTTTTTAGTTTATTTTTCAGATTCCCTTCTAAGAAGTTAATTTTTTACTAAAAAAAGAATTGTCAAAAAAAAAGTTGAAACTTCAACCGAATGGTAAATTTTGGAAGCCGGAAAATTTTTTTTTTGAAGATAGTTAAATTTTCTACATGAAAGATGAATTTTGCATTCAAAAGGACGAATTTTTGAAACCATTGGATTTTTTTCACCAGAAATGACAATTTCATCAACGTAGTTGATTTTTTTTTAAAGACAGTTAAAAGATGCCTTTTTTACCAAAACGCGAATTTTCTACCAATTGAGTTGAACGAACAAATTTAACAAAATAGTTTGAGTTTTCAACCAAAACGATCAATTTTCAACCAAAAAGATTAATTTTCTAACCTAAAAGAAGAATTTTCATTATCATACATGACTTTTCAACTCAGAAACTATAAGCTTTTATCTAAAATTATAATAATTTTGAGATAAAAGAAATGATTTTTGACAAAAAAAAAAAAAAAAAATGAAAAGCAGAAAAGATGAAATTTTCGATAAAATACATCAATTTTTTAACCGATTTCTCAAATTCTAAAAATTAAAAGGCGAAATATTTACAAAACAGTCGAATTTTGTATCAGAAAGTTTGAATTTTCGAACACAAAAGTTGAATTTGAAACAAAAAAGTTTATTCTTAACCAAGAAGATAACTTTGCTGCCATAAAAAATGAATTACCTACGAAACGAAGAATTTCCAGCTATTTCAATTAAACGAAAAAAGGAGTTCTTAACATAATAGGTGAATTCTCAATCAAGAAGATTGATTTTCAAAAAAATATAAAATTTTCACAAAAAAATTGGATATTTTCACAAGGAAGTTTGATGGTTTATAAAGCAATACATTCTCATCAAAGGTGTCGAACTTTAAATAGTACAACGCAACCTATCTAGAAAACAGTTGAATTTCCTCCTATAAATTTAATTTTTCAACATAAAAGTTAATTTTCTACAAAATAGTTAAATGCTTTTACATTTAGTCAAATTCCTATAAAAATAGTTTTATTTTTAACGAAATATTTGAATTTTCAAACAAAAATATAAATTTTCAACAAAAAAGTTATAAAAAAAAATTTATTTTGAAGCTAAACGGATAAATTTTTACAAAGTGTATTAAATATAAACCAGGTAGTTGAATCAACATGCAATAATCTCAACAACAACAAAATCTTAAATACTTCTACCAAAAAATTTTAAGTCAAGATACAAAACAATTGAATTACACCAAAAATTAAGCTTCTTCAACAAGAAGAATGATTTTTTTATAAATGGAATAATTAAATGGTTAAATTAGTCAAATGCTTTATTTTAATTTGCAAGATAGCTGTTAGTCGAATTTAATTATGGGCTTGAAAGGGATAAATTTGCAATTTGCATTTAATTATAAAATTATTTTATATTAGGTCCGGTCTAAAGATGTAAAATATTTTCTTAATTGGAATTTTAGAAATATAAAATTTTGTAAAAGTTTGATTTTAATAACAGGTTATAAATATTAGTTCTATTCATATTATGTCTCACAAAAAGTCCTCTCAACAAAACGGATTAACTGAAAATATTTTCACTCTTCTCAATTTTTTTCCTCAGAAACCATAATTAAGATTTTAGTCCTTCAAACTAAGTTAAAGAATCGAAAATTTACTGAGAAAGTTTTAAAATAATTTGTTAAGCTCAAAGTGTTCAAAGTTACATGGTTAAAAAAGAAAACAAAAAAAGAACAAACTAAACAAAAAAAATTATAAATCTAATAATCGTTCAAAATGGAATAACATAAAAACTAGAAACGCATGGAATAGGTAATTTTAAAAATAACTGTATGTAGGCAGTATTTTCTAAAAAATAATACAGTGTATTTAAGAAAAAAGATATATTGAATGGAGGTAAAATAACAGTAAAAGGATTTTCTAAATATTCTAAGTAGTTGTTTTATTTCATTATTAAGCATCTTGCCTACCGGAAGGAAATATTTCCAAATTTTTTATTGATCGCGTGCAGACATTAAAACACTTAAGTACGAGAAAACTGTTTTCATCAGCTAAAATAATAAAAATCTAAAAAATTTTGTATGGAAAAAATAAGAAAAATATATAAACAAAAATTTCATAAACTATTGCAAAATAATGAAGTTGTGATCTCACGTTAGCAAATGTCTCATTATTGAGAATGAAGAAGTTTCCAATAGTCACTTTGCACACTTTTATACTCCTCAATAACATCATGCATAAGAGCTTCTTCTGGTTTTTAGGCATGAGGTACCAATTCGACTCGTATCTGAAAAAGTTTCCAATAAATAAATAAAATTTGTTGTCAGTAGATACTTTATTACGTCACCCTATTTTTCAAGCTTTTTCAGTCCTTCCCTTCCTTATCACAGATAAGGAAAAACAAGGGGAATAGTTCAATTTTTTACAAAAATTACGTAATAATTAGAGGGTAAATTCTCAAAAATAAAATATAGGAGTTACATGGAAGGGGCTCTCAAAGTTTATTAAAACACGTGATTAATTTTCTACTGAAAGAATAATTGTCTTTTACCAAAAATGGAAGCGTTAAATTTTTAATATAAAAAGTGACTTTTGAACAAACAAAATAAAAGATTATCAATCTGCTAAATTTAATAAAAAGGTACGAATTTATAATAAAATAGTTTAATCATAATAACAACTAAATGTATGAATATTCGATAAAGAATAATAATTTTCTACCCAGGTAAACAAATTTTCCACAAAATATATAAGCTTTTAAGCTAAAAATTGAATGTTGCACAAAACAGTTGAAAAGATCCATTTTAAATTAGGCAAGGCCCTACAATTGAAATCGCAAAATCTCCGATTTGCAAAAAGATTGTTTTCTAAAAAGTTATGCGTTTTTGTGCTTTGTTTTTCAAAAAAACTGATTTTTTTCTTTAAGCCTCTATAACTTTTGGCCTAATTGAGATATATATTATTTTCTTCCTTATTCTAATAGCGTTCATCGTCTCCTTTTAAAATTCGCCAGAAAATGGAAAAAGGTTTAAAATGAACAAAATGACAGCGGTTTTTCTAAAAGAAATACAAATAGATTTTCTCAAAAAACCTACCTTTATATTTCTTTTCAATTTTTTGTTGAACTTGTACTTCCAGAATGGAGATATATTGTAAGTAAGTTTGCGATATTTTTCATGATTTATGAAAAAAATTTAAAAACTAAATTTTTAGGAAAAAAATGATCCCAGATTCAAAAATGAGAAGCTTTATTAACTTTAGGTTGAAACTTAAAAAAATATTCAGAAAAGTAAAAAAGGTAGGGTTTAAAAAAATTATTTTCTTGAAATTTTGAAAACATTAAGAAAGTATAATTCTGGGAAACGCCCACCTTTTTATATTAATAAATATGTTTCTGAAGTTTCTACTAATAAAAGAAAGGCATCTCAGCAGCATCATGTAGGCTAAACCATCTTTGAGGCCGGGAGAATTTTTGTTTTCACCGAAAAATGTAGTTTTTGAATTTTTTTCGTAAACTATGAAAAATATCGTAAAAAAAACAAGAGATATTTTTTGTAGAACTTTTTCAGAAGTGCAAACTTTTATCTTTACATTTTTTCACATCTATAATTTTTTCGAAGGAAAGGTAGAAAATTCGTTTGTAACAGAAAAGAATTCTCCTGGCTACAAAAGTACAAGCTCAACAAAAAATTGACAAACAAATTTAAAGGTGGGTTTTTTTTGGATAAAATTGATTTTTAATTTTTCAGAAATAAGGCCGAAAGTTATAGAGGGTTAAAGAAAAAATTCTAGTTTTTTGAAAAACAAAGAACAAAATTCAAATAAGCATAACTTTTTAGAAAAAAATTCTGTTCACAAATCGGAAAAAACACATATCGCCTAATTTCCTCTAAAAAACATTATATTTCGCCCCCGAGAGGTTCTGCGATTTCAAGTGTAAGACTCTGCCTGATTTGAGATGGATTCGATCAGTTGACTCTTAAACCAGAAAAGAAAAGTTTTTATAAGGACAGATAATTTTCAATCAGGAAAGATGAATTTTCAACGAAAAAGTTTAATTTTCAACTAAAAAAAACATTTTAAATCCAAAATGGAATTGTTCAATTCTCAGATAAAAAAAGTAATTGTCAAGAACAACAACAATCAATTTTCAAAAAGTTAAATTTAATTAAAAATGATAAATTTTAAACAAAACATGAAATCTTTAACCAAAAATATGCATTTTAAATAAAAAGCTTAATTAAAACCTTCTGTGAGTGACGGGGTACCCCGGTACCCTTCGTGCCTTTCAACTGAAATTTTTTTAATTCGGGAACACGCTAAAAAGCTGAAATTCTATAAGAGTTTCTAACTTCATGTATTTTTTATATTCTCAGAGGTTTTCATCCAGTTATGATATTGGGAAAAGTTGGAAAACTTATTATTTTTTTGCAACTTTTTTAGTGTGACTGTGTAGCCGGGTAGCAAAAATAAATTATATTTAACTTTAAGTTGTTTTCGGGTGTTATTCAAATTTATTATGAGATCGAAAATATAACTTGGTGTGTTCTGTAAGTGAATTGTGTGCTTATTTCGCCAATGAAGGTGATTTTTTGTCACACACTCAAAAGCCATTTTGTTTAATTTTCTATCAATTTTTTGAATTTTTAAGCCAAAAAGTTAAATTTTCTACAAACAAGTTAAATTTTAACACAAATATGTGTATTTGCAAAAAAAAAAGATCATTTGTGACCTAATGCTTAAATTTTCAACTGAAACCGTTAATCTTAAACAAAAAAATGTATTTTTTCAAATTATTTCAAAAGACAAATGTTTAGCAAAACTGTTAAAGAATAATTCTCAACAAAAAATATGATAGTTTATATTTAAAGCAACAAAAGTTTTGAATTTAAAGTAAAAAATAGTCGAATTTGCCCGAAAAAGAGGAAATTTTAAATAAAAATTTAATGATGAATATTTTCACGATAAAAAAAAATCTCCAAAAACATCATTTTTCGTTCAGAAACAATAAAACCGATCAATTATTAAGCGAAAATAAAAACTGTTAAAAAATTTCGTTTCCATCCGATGATTTCAAATTAAAAAAAAAACAACGAATTTTTAACAAAATAATTAGATTTTCAGCCAAAGAGATGGGTCTTTAACCAATAAAATAATTTTTTTGAAACAAATTGGGTCAAATTTCAACTAAGTATTTCAATTTTTCAATGAAGAATATTAATTTTCTTTAAGAAAATACGAATTGATAACAAAACGCTAGTGTCAACTAAACAGTAGATTTTTCATCTAAAAATTATTACTTTTCAACGAAAAGTGAAAAAGTTAAGTTTGAAGTTTAAGAAGGTAATTTTCAGCTAAGAATGATTAATTTTCAACTGAAAACGGAAAAGCTACACTTTCATTAAAGAAAATTAAATTTTAACAAGATGAACCGAATTATCAAGAAAATGGCCAAATTTTAAACCAAGCAAATGAATCTGTGAAATTATTTAAGTTTTCAATCAAGTAATTGAATTTTCATTGAAAAAATATAATTTTTAATTGAAAATTTAATCGTTAAATTTTTAAGTTTAAACAATTAATTTTTAGCCGAAAACAAATTAGTTATATTTTCGACTAAAAGAAACTTACTAAAAAAAATAGATAAATTTTTCACCAAATAGTAAAAAATTTCACAAAACAGATGAATTCTGAACAAAAAATATGATAATAGGTTTTCCAAATAGAAAAAGGAACTTTTAACAAGAAAGTTAGATGTTTTATTGGACTGTATTAGTTTAGTTCACATTTATATTTTAAAAAACGAGAAAAATGTATTTAGATGCTTCAATTTTTGACGACTCTTAAGTATTTATTGAATTTTTTATGGTTATCACAAGTACTCACATGTAATTTAGAAAACGTCCACTTCTGTCTACTAGCATTTGTCCACTATAACAATTATAAAAAAGATGAATAGCTTGACCTAAAAAATTCGTTGCGAACCTCATGACGAAGTCAGGTTCATCAATTCTTTCCACTATCTGTGTCGAAAAAATAAATGCAATAATATTTTAATATTTAGTGTGTACAATGAAAAAATAAAACATTTGAGAAAAATAATCACCAACGGTTTGGCACTCATACAGCACTCAAGGCAAAAAAAAACCGTGCTGGCAAGAGCAGCATCGTGTTTTCGTTGCTGTTCCTGCCTGCTCGAATTTTTTTACTTCGATAAGGGTGCTGTATGAGTGTCCAAACGATGGTAAATATCGTTTACAAATAATTGTTTTATTGTGATATGATAATAATAAAAATAAAAAAGACGGAAGAAATAAAAAGAGAAGGAAGAAGATTTGGTTGGTTGCTTCTCATTTTTCTTTCCTCCTTTTTATTTTTGTCCAAAAAGAGAATTTTTTTTCTTTTCAGAAACATTTTTGTATTTTTAAAAAATGCAATAGGAACACTATAGGGTGGTTGTCCAAATTTAATCGTTGGATTCTTGCTTTTAGTTTTAAGAATAGTGCGCAATAACTGCACATTTTAAATATTTAAATATTTCTAGGGATATGGCGGCTTTTCTTGAAAGAACTTCCGTGTATATTTGAGGTGATTTGTACTTATTTTAATGAATTTTTACGATTACAAATTTTTATATTTAAAAAGATTTCAAAAATTTTTATAAGGTTTCCAAATGATTTACGGGATCCGAATGAAAGGATTCGATTTAGCGGTTATTTTTTAAATAACTTTAAATGATGAATTCACTTAAATTTCTGTTAAAGAGATTTTAAATGATTTCTCCACACTTTAATGCATTTTTATGATTTGCAACAATTTTGAAGGCTTTATAGCAATTTCGAAAAACTTTAGAAATAAAGAAAAATAAAATGAATTACATTTCAAGCGGTATTTACGAAGTTCAACATTTTAAGGAACATAAAAAATAAAAAAAGCTTGTAAAGGAGTTTAAAGATTTCAAATTATTTCAGAAGATTCTAAAAAATTTAAAGCGATTAAAAATTTCAAGACATTAAAGAATCTGATAAGGTTTTCAAAGATTTTAAGGAATTTAGAAGAATTTCACAAAATTCAAAGAATGTTATAAGAACTTCAAAGATTTCATGGGATTTTACAAATTTCAATAGATTTGTAGGTTTCTTTAGCAAATGAATTTGATTTATTTTCGCTTCAAGTATCCTTACATTATTTTCAACTATTTTAAGGGTTTTAAAGATTTCAAAGGGATTTCTAAAAATTTTAACAGATTTCATAGATTTAAAAATATTTCTGAACGTATCAATGTATTTCAACGAAATGTTTGCGTTAATGTATTTTTAAGAGTTTTTGCAATACTACATATTTTTATTAATTATATAATAGTAATGCTAATTAATAATATTAGATTAGCTGTCTGTAAAAAAACAATAAATAAGACGATTGATGTACATAATCTTTTCAAAATCGATCCTTTCAAAATTAATAAATCGGGGTCTACCTATTTTTTTTAGACAATCTCAGCTATGAATTAAAATATTTTTAATAACTTACCATCACTCCTTGAAAACATAAGATCATCGCTGAAACTCCCATTGTGAAAGTTAAACACGTCGCAAAACATGATTCGACTTCATTTACGAACCTGCACCAATTAATATAAATAAAGTTTATTCTTAAAACCTTGATGTTATTAACCTTGAGTTTGAAAATGCGAAATGATTATTTTGAAATTCTTTTTTTAATTTGGAATTCTCAAAAACAACGTCACCTTATTTTGAAAACAGTTTACACCCTTCTCTTTTATTCTCATTTGATAAACGCAGAAAATAAAACACAAAAGTACAATAATGCCAAAGATGAATTTTAAACCAAATGGTCGAATTTTCGAACAAAAACGATTAAACTTCAAATTCAAATAGATTAATTTTCTAAACACATAGTTGAATCTTCAAGCCAAAAGGATGAAATTTATGATATACGGTTGAATTTTCTACGAACAATTTTTCTACAGAAGAAAATTAATTTTCAATTTCACAGGATGAATTGTTTATCAAAAAAGACAATTTTTGAAGAAAATAGTTGAATTTTTAGAACATAAACTATATTATAAAAATAGTAACACCAAATAACCTAAAACAATTCTCCTAAAATCACCAATATGAACAAAAGAGCCCATACGAACAAAATGGACCGAATTAACCCAAGGAACTAATGTGAGCGAGCATGCCCATGTCAGTCAGCATGAACAAATCCACCCAAAGGAATCCTCACAGACAATCAAGCCCCTCTAGCCCATGCAAGCCAACTCAATCTAACCAACAGAATCTAATTAAAACCAAACAACTGACCCAAACTAACTATCCAAGACAAACTAAGCAAAAACAAGAAATTCGAATTAACCCACCCGACCTAACCAACCCAAACTAATTAACTCAAAACAAACAACCCAAACAAATAATCCTAAACCGACCAACCCGAACGGAACAGCCCAAACGAACCAAATGGAACGGACTTAACCATTGGAACTAATGCAAGTGCGAATACCTACGCTAGTCAATATAAACAGACTAACCTTAAGGAACCAACCCAGGCCATTAAAAACCTCCAACCCACTCAAACCAACCCAAACTAATCAACCCGCACCAACTACCTCAAAACAAACTACCCAAACCATTTATCCTAAGCCGACCAGCCTGAACGAAAGAGCCCAAACGAACTTATTGGAACGAAGTAACCTAAACTAACTGAAGCTATCGGGCATGTTCACGCTAGTCAATATAAACCCAAACAAACTAAAACAAATCAAGAAATTCAAATTAACTCACATAAAATCACTAACCCAAGTCAATTAACTAAAAACAAACAACTTACACCAATCACACTAAACCGATTAACCCAAATGAAAGAGCCTAAACGAAACAAACAGAACGAACTAACATAAAGAAACTCACGCAAGCGAGTATACTCACGCTTGTCAACATAAACAGACTAACCTGAAGAAACCAACCCGGACCACCATCTTCGTACAACCCACGTAATTCAACCCAAACTTGCCAAGAGAAACTAATTAAAACGAAATAACCCGAACCAAATAACCCAAACAAACTAAAACCAAACTAATTTACTCAAATTAACCTGCCCGAACTAATCAATCTAAACTAATCATCTTGAAGCAAACAAACAAAAGTAATTATTCTAAACCGACCAACCTGAACAAAAGAGCCCAAAAAAACCGAACAGAATGAACCAACTCAAAGGAACTAATGCAAGTTGGTCAATTGGTTTGCATGAGTTGGCTGGATTTGATGATTTGGGTCGGCTCTTTTGGGCTTGTTTTTTTGTGTTGACTTCTTTAGTCATTTTCCCCAATGCGTTAGGTCCTTTGGGTTGGTTCGTACTGCTTGGTTCGTATGGAAGTATTTGTCCGGGTAGGTTAGTTTTGGTTGATTGGTTTGGATTAGTAATTTTGGGTTAGTTTGTTTGGTTGCTTTGTTGGGTTAAGTTTATGTTTGATCGTTTAAGTTGTTTCAATCGGGCCCGTTCGTTAGGGGATGGTTCATTCTGAAAGGTTCATTCGAGGTTTTACTTCGGGTTAGTTCGTTGGCAACAGCTTGTTCAAGCCATGCATTTATTGACTGGCTACTGACAGCAGCCTGAATTCCGTTGCTGGATATTGATTTTCTGCTTATATCTTATTCTTATTATCTGATTATAAACAATAAATGATATGTTTAGTATGAACGACCTTGAAAAATGTCCTATGTCTTAGGAAAATGATTTTTCCGAAGTTTAACCCTGTGTAACTCAAAAACTTTGTGAACAAAATCGATTGGGATCCATTTAATGTGCATTTTGTGCCTGATCCTTTGTTGGAAAATAAATTTTATCTTCGGAATTTTCGAAAAATAAAAGAAATAGTTATAATACGCTCGTAGGGCTTTCATAAAGCAACCGTCCTTTTTTTGTTTTTTTTTTTTATATCCTGTTTTGTTTGTCTTAAAATTGTCATTTTCGTTTGTTTTATTGAATTTTAAATATTCTACAGCTCTGATACATTTTTTTAAATGAAAAAAGTCTCAAAGATAAATTGTTCGAATTTCCGAAAACTACGAATAGCCGTTCATAGAATTTTTTAATCTTAAAAAAATAGTCTAAAATTTTGAAAATGCTCTAACTTTTCGAATTTTTATCTAAAATAGCTGGTTTACGAACTTGGCCTTCAGTTCCTAACGATAAAAAGTATACCAAAGACTAATCTAATATAATTATTTTTTCATAATTCATCGTGGTCACAGACATGGAATTTTACACATAGACAGAAATATTGGTAAAAATCTGTATTTCGGGTTTAGAGGGTCTCAAAACGTGGAAATTTGACATTTTTAACTAACAACAATAAATTCTTAGCCAAAAATCGACAAATTTTTAAACTAAAAATATTAAACTTGTATGAAAAACAGATTCATGACGAATTTTTCAGAAGGCAGTCATAAATCTATAACCAGAAAATAAATGTTCAACAATGCAGTTTAACATTCAACTAACTAGATGAAATTTTAATGAAGAAAGTTAATTTCTAATAAAAAGAGAAATTTATAAAATTCAATTCCTTTTCAGCAAAAAGTTGCACGGTGAAATTTTAATTTTAAAAAAATAATGAAAAATAATAATTTTGAAGAAAATAGTGAAATTTCAAACCAATAAAATAAATTATAACAAATTGCTTTAAGTTTCAATAAGACAGCTGAATTTTCAAGCCAAGCAGATGAATTTTCTGCCAAATAGTTCAATTTCGAAGCAAGAAAATAATTTTGAACCAAACAGTTTAATTTCAAACTAAAAATGATCAATTTCAAGCCGACAGTGGAATGTTTAATTTTTATTTGAAAACATTAAATTTAAAAAAAAATCATTACAAAATGTTGTGGTCAAATTTTTTATTAAAAAAGATCAATTAATTATCAACGAAAAATCGATTATTTACATTTTTAGTTAGGAAAATTAATTTTTAAATTTTTAACCAAAAGAGCCTAATTCTAAACCAACAATATAACCGTAGACTTTTCAATTAGAAGGAATTAACTTTACACAAGAAAAAGGAGAAGTTTCTTGAAAACAGGAGAAAAAAAGCATTTTAAGAAAAATAAATAAAAAGGAGAGAAGGAAAAAAGTGTTGAGTCTGTATTTACATAAAGGCTTTACCCAGAGGCCTAGCGAGGGGTGGGGGGTGGGGGTATTCGTGGGTGCGACACCCACCGAAACTTTTGACAGTCGGCAATTCTAGGATATCTCGTTAATAAACTCAAAAAACGTACAGGGAATTTCGATAATTTTAAATGAAATCGTCAATTTTTAA
Organism: Belonocnema kinseyi; assembly: GCF_010883055.1. Taxonomy (NCBI): domain Eukaryota; kingdom Metazoa; phylum Arthropoda; class Insecta; order Hymenoptera; family Cynipidae; genus Belonocnema; species Belonocnema kinseyi. The sequence continues at coordinate 103,605,687 of NC_046661.1, read as the reverse complement.
ACATTTTTAGGCAACCAATGTTAAAGAATGAGCAGTGAATTTGGATTTTCATTCCAATATATTTCCTTGTTTCAAAAATTCGGCATTTTATTCTAAATGTGTCACTCAGCATTTTTCAAGGTTTTATAATCCAAAAATCCTAATTAATTCATAGCTTTTTGAATTAGAAGAAAATTATTATTTCAATCTTGGAAAAATGTAAAGATATAAATCGGCAAATTGACGGCCTTTTTAAATTGAAATCTCAGAAAATATATTCAGATCGTAGCACAGTGGTCAAAAATTGGGAAAAGGTCGCCCAAATTAGAAAATGTTAATTAAATGGGCCAAATTCGATTACTTACGGGTTTTTGAGGTCGCTGATTACGAATACGATGTCAAAAATTTCGAAAACAAAATGGCGGATCCAGTATGGCGGACAATTATGCTAAATAAACTTTCGATTCTTTTCAAAATTGGTATAACGGGGTTTTCATAGTCGCTGATTACGAATCCATTATTTTTAAAAGAAATTAACTATGGATCTAATATGGCGAACTTTTATAAAGGCTCTAAAAGGTCATTATTTATTCTGCAATTACTCTAAAGCTTTAAATAATAAAAATATATACAAGAAGACAGTCAACTCAAAAAATATTTAACAAATCCTTGTATATATTATGAACTTCTATGATCTATACAACGCTTTTAAAAATATTTTTTATTTGAGTCTCTTATTGTATAGAATTTTTTGATCTGAAGCTTTGTAGTAAGTGGCAAAATATTAAAAAATTGCACAAAAATTTATATAGTAGGACGAGGTAATTCGGATTTTACGAGATCGAATGTTTCCCTTCTGGTCATTGAAAAAGTTTTATTGTCTTGTACAGGTTCTGAAAAATGCAGAAAAAATATTTGTTAATACATATTTTTTAATTACAAAAATTAGAAATAAGCCAACAAAGTAATGCGATGGGTCACCGTTTCGAGAAGTAAGTTCAAGTTAAGGTTAGGTTAAGTTTTCATGAATATAAGGTCAAAATTATATTTTTATAAACATACGAGAAAAATGCGTTAAGTGAACCCACCTAAAATTATTGTTTTTTTATCGGATTTAAACTTGGTTAAATTACAGTCATGTTGGAACTATATTAATTAACCGAACCAATTTTCGATAAAGAGGGCCTTGCAGATTTCATGTTATGGACATATATGAAGTTTGAAATAAAAATTGAGAATAAACTCAAAATCGCAGACGATTCCATTTTTGGAAAACAGAAATTTGTTCACCATTTCACAAGTTATGCGTTTTTCGTGAAGTAGTTTTTCACTTGTTTCAAACGCGTTGAATATTACTTATGAAACTCTCACTTTCCGACTCAATCGCTCAGTAAAGAAAAACATTTTATTGTCATTGCATGTCGCTATAAGTTGCACATATACTGCTGAGACTTATCTATCAGTAAAAAATACTTAGGGAAATTTTTTGAGGGGCTTTGACCACCTGTTTTTCGATTTTTGACCACTGTGCGACGCTCTTAAATTGTCTGTTTTGTGGAATTAATAATTTTCAGAGATTCATTTAATTACCCATTTATTTTGTAAAATTAATAATTTTCTAGACTCATTTAATTAACAAATTCTTTCTTAATTTTTTGATTAAAAATAGGCGTATAAACATTTTTGAATCTGAAATTTAAATAATCTATTTCAATTAAAAATGTCTTTCTCGGTTGGCAAAAATTGTTCACAGTTAATAAAAAAAAATTCGAACTCTAAGGCTAAGCACTTTTCCATTTAGAGTAATAAAAAACAAACTGAAAATTGAGGCATTCAGATCGGAACTTTTAAGTTTTAAACTTTTCAAATTGTCGTCTTAAAAATTGTTAAGTAAAATACTTTGTAATCAAATGCTCAAAAATTTCCAGGTGTAAAATTGAAAGTAGAAACACTTTCCCACTAAACAAGTTTAAATTAAATGCAGATAATCTGCAAATTTAGAATTTTTAACTTTTATAAATTATAGAGTTCAAAGATTTAAATTTAATTCCAAAAATATAAATCAGCGTTATCTTTTGCAATGCTCTAAATTAAAGAACAAATCAATAAACCTTGAAAAGCTCTAAATTTGTATTTTCAAATCTTGAGAAAACAATAAGTTGTATTAATTTTATTCAATTTAAAATTATTTTGGAAATATTTTCAGAACTGCTATATATTTTAATAAGTAATAAATGGTAAAAAATCAATGATTTTTATCAAAAAATTTCGACTTTAAACGCTTTTAATCTTTAATTGTTCATGACTTCAAGTCTGCATTTTGAATTTTTTTAAATTAAAAATATCAGCTTAAAGTGAATGGTATCATTATTGAAAAAGATAAAATTCAACTCGTTATTTCCCGGTCAAAAAATAAATTCTTCAAATTATATTGCTTTAAGGCACCGGATTTACTTTGTCTAAAAACTTATATGTATCTTCAAAAGATAAACGCTTCCTCTTAATTCCCTCTCACATTTTCGTAATAGACCGGGAGCTAATGACATATATGGTGGTCGTATTAACTTGTGGTTGCCTTTTTCACCATCGTGTTCTATATGCAAAACAAATACAATAAGCCGATTTTCCAAGGGCCACGTGTGATACTACCCGCCATTTTGAAAGTTCAAAATGTTAAAATTTTTGAGAAATTAGAACAATTAACTAGTGTATGCCGTGTACTTTAAAGCATTCTTCGTTTACCACTTTTATACCCAAAACAACATGGAATCCAAATCCAAGTGATAGTGAGGGTAAATATACAAGGGTTTAAAGTTAATAAAAATGTGGGAAAAAACAATTAACTAATTTTTCAAATATGGTCGAAAAGTCATAATTTAGAACAATTAACTAGTGCTTGAAACTTTCTCTACAATTACACATTTCTATTTTAATGCTAATTGCAAGATCGGCATACAATTTCTGATGTTACTCAGTGTTATAAAGTATTTTAACAGCTAAAAATTAAAAGTATTTTAGAACAATTAACAAGTGTAGGCCATCACTTTTTTTGATAATTTTACCACTAAAAAATAGCTAAGAAACAAGTGGCATACATTTTGCAGTGATACTACTATTTGTTGCTAATTTTTAAAATATAGCCGAAATGTCATAATTCAGAACAATTAACTAGTTGATGCCATCACGTTTTTTGATAATTTTACAATAAAAAAATAGCTAAGAAACAATCGGCATACATTTTCCTGTGATACTCCTATTTGTTCATAGTTTTCAAAATATGACCGAAAAGTTATATTAGAGAAAAATTAACTGGTGGATGCCATCACGTTTTTTGATGGTTTTACAATAAAAAATAGCTAAGAAACAAGTGGCATACATTTTTCGGTAATGCTACTTTTTTGTTAATAATTTTGAGAATATGGCCGAAATGTCATAATTTATAACAATTAACTAGTAGATGCTAGGAACAAGGAATAGAATATTATTTCAGTTTTAGATATTACTTTGAATATTATAATCAAAAAAGTTCGTATCTTCCGAATATGCAGACTTATAATTTTGTAGTTATGAAATGAAGGCAGTAAAATTATCGATTTATATTATATCGCTATAATGAAAATATACATGTTAACGATAAGTCAATTAATTATACATAATGGTATACATTACTTAATTGTTTTGTTTTTTTCTGTCACTTGTTTCTTAGCCATATTTTTTATTATGAAATGATCAAAAATGTGATAGAATCCAGTATTTATTTGTTCTAAATTATGACTTTTCGGTCATATTTTGAAAATTTTTAACAAATAGTACGAGGGTAGTTCAATAAGTCCTTAGAATGACCAACATATGGCGCGCGAATCGCTCCAAATCATCTGTTTTCAGTCAGCACCACTCCCGACTAGA
>NC_046661.1:103584701-103601702 GCF_010883055.1 Belonocnema kinseyi | reverse complement strand
TGATTTTTGGGCTTCAACCCTTAACGTCAAAAATCAACCCTTCTCTTCCACGTAAATACAACTTTGTCTGCAAATAAATTTTTCTAGAATTTTTCAATGGAAGTAGTTTCTGATTTTTGGCCTCCTCGTAAATACCCGATATGATTTTTGGGCTTCAACCCTTACGTCAAAAATCAACCCCTCTCTTCCACGTAAATACAACTTTGTCTGCAAATGAATTTTTCTAGAATTTTTCAATGGAAGTAGTTTCTGATTTTTGGCCTCCTCGAAAATGCTCGATATGATTTTTGGGCTTTAACCCTTAACGTCAAATATCAACCCCTCTCTTCCACGTAAATACAACTTTGTCTGCAAATAAATTTTTCTAGAGTTTTTCAATGGAAGTGCAGTCTCTGATTTTTGGGCTCCTCGAAAATACCCGATATGATTTTTGGGCTTCAATCCTTAACGTCAAAAATCAACCCCTCTCTTCCACGTAAATACAACTTTGTCTGCAAATAAATTTTTCTAGAATTTTTCAATGGAAATACAGTCTCTGATTTTTGGGCTCCTAGAAAATACCTGATATGATTTTTGGGCATCAATCCTTAACGTCAAAAATCAACCCCTCTCTTCAACATAAATACAACTTTGTCTGCAAATAAATTTTTCTAGAATTCTTCAATGGAAATACAGTTTCTGATTTTTGGGCTCCTCGAAAATACCCGATATGATTTTTCGGCTTCAACCCTTAAAGTCAAAAATCCACCCCTCTCTTCCACGTAAATACAACTTTGTCTGCAAATAAATTTTTCTAGAATTTTTCAATGGAAATACAGTCTCTGATTCTTGAGCTCCTCGAAAATACCCGATATGATTTTTGGGCTTCAACCCTTAACGTCAAAAATCAACCCCTCTCTTCCACGTAAATACAACTTTGTCTGCAAATAAATTTTTCTAGAATTTTTCAATGGAAATACATTCTCTGATTTTTGGGCTCCTCGAAAATACCCGATATGATTTTTGGGCTTCAAACTTTAACGTCAAAAATCAACCCCTCTCTTCCACGTAAATACAACTTTGTCTGCAAAGAAATTTTGCTAGAATTTTTTTGATGGAAATACAGTTACTGACTTTTGGGCTCCTAGAAAATACCTGATATGATTCTTGGGCATCAATCCTTAACGTCAAAAATCAACCCCTCTCTTCCACATAAATACAACTTTGTCTGCAAATAAATTTTTCTAGAATTTTTCAATGGAAATACAGTTTCTGATTTTTGGGCTCCTCGAAAATACCCGATATGATTTTTGGGCTTCAACCCTTAAAGTCAAAAATCAACCCCTCTCTTCCACGTAAATACAACTTTGTCTGCAAATAAATTTTTCTAGAATTTTTCAATGGAAATACAGTTTCTGATTTTTGAGCTCCTCGAAAATACCCGATATGATTTTTGGGCTGCAACCCTTAACGTCAAAAATCAACCCCTCTCTTCCACGTAAATACAACTTTGTCTGCAAATAAATTTTTCTAGAATTTTTCAATGGAAATACAGTCTCTGATTTTTGGGCTACTCGAAAATACCCGATATGATTTTTGGGCTTTAACCCTTAACGTCAAAAATCAACCCCTCTCTTCCACGTAAATACAACTTTGTCTGCAAATAAATTTTTCTAGGATTTTTCTATAGAAATACAGTCTCTGATCTTTGGGCTCCTCGAAATAACTCGAAAGCTCAAACTTCGTACAATTTCATGGAGATTGAAGAAACACAAGCCAGACACGTTACCACTTACCTAAAACACATAAGATATTATGGATATTTTTTTGATGTTTAAATATTCCGTAAAAAATATGAAATATACGTTTTGAATATCCGCATTTTTTCCGATACAATAGCAGAAAATGTAAAAGGCAAAATAGGGATAGCTCGGATTCGGTCTACTTTGTGTAAAAGCTGTCAAAAAAGTTAACCAAAGCTGTCAATGTCCTCGCATTAAAAATAAAAATGCTCCAAAATTGAAGGATGAAGGCATCGATAAATAACGAATACGAGAGACGCTTTCGTATTCACATATTATTTGATTTATTATTCTAAATTTTAAATTAATTATAAATAAAAAAATTGAGGGAATGTGTAATTTTATTTCCATCGAGTGTGTAATATTACACTGCTGTTTGAGGGTCCTTTTATTTACATCGCTAGAGGATGTAATTCCACATATTTTTGTAAAATCACACAGTGGAATGTGTGATATTTAAAATGATACAATATTTAATTTTCCGAAACTTTGTAATTTTAAACAAATCTTTTTTTACAGTGTATCTACGTAGTAGAGAGGGGTTCATTCTTGACATTAAAGGTTGGATCCCAAAAATCGTAGTGTGTATTTTCGAGAAGCCAAAGAATCAAAGACTCTATTGACATTGTAAAATTTAAAAAGAAATTATTTGTTGACAAAGTCGTATGTACGTTATAGAGAGGGGTTAATTTTTGATCTTAAGGGTTGAAGCCCAAAGATAGTAAACGGTATTTTCGGAAAGCCTAAATATCAAAAACTGTATTCTTGTTGTAAAACTCTGAAAACAGTTATTTTTTGACAAATTTGCATGTCCGTGGTAGAGAGGGGTTGATTTTGGACGCTAAAGGTTGAAGCCCAAAAATCGTGACGTGTATTTTCGAGGGGCTCAAAAATCAGAGACTGTATTTCCATTGAAAAATTCTAGAAAAATTTATTTGCAGGCAAAGTTGTATTTACGTGGAAGAGAGGGGTTGATTTTTGACGTTAAGGGTTGAAGCCCAAAAATCGTAGCGTGTATTTTCGAGGAGCTCAAAAATCAGAGACTTTATTCAAGCTCTAAAATGTAATAAAAGTTATTTTTTGACAATTTCATATATGCGTGTTACAATGGGGTTAATTTTTTACTGTAATGGTTGGAGCCCAAAAATCGAAGTGGGTATTTTCTGGGAGTTCAAAAAAAGCCTAAAAATATCCCGTTAATAAATAACTGAAAATTTTCAATTTTTTAATTGGGGTTGGTTTTGGAAGTTAAGGGTTGGTTTGGGGAAAATTTTTTTTGCGGATTTTAAGAGCCCAAAAGAAGCCCAAAATTCAGGTGTAATTGAATTTTTATTATTTAGTGATTTAAAGAAGTGGAGGTGCTGGGTTAATGTAAGCTGGCACCTCCACAAGAAAATTGATTTTTTTTTAAAAGTAAAGGAGCCCAAAAATTTTTATTGCAGCTCAAAAAAAAGCCCAAAAGTAGCCCAAAATTCTGAGCTAGGAAAGATTCAAAAATTTTCGAGGAGTCCAAAAATCAGAGACTCTATTACCATTTAAAAATTCTAGAAAAATTGATTTTTTGACAAAGTAGTATCTACGTGAGTTGATGTTTGACGTTAAGGTTTGAAGCCCAAAAATCGCAGCGGGTATTTCCGAGGAGCCCAAAAATCAGAGACACTATTTCCATTAAAAATGCTACAAAAATTTATTTGCAGACAAGGTTGTATTTACGTAGTAGAGAGGGGTTGATTTTTGACGTTAAGGATTGAAGCCCAAAAAACGTAGCGGTTATTTTCGAGGATCCCAAAAATCAGAGATTTCATTTCCATTGAAAAAATTTAGAAAAATTCATTTTTTGACAAAGTAGTATCTACGTGGGTTGATTTTTGACGTTAAGGGTTGAAGCCCAAAAATCGTAGCGTGTATTTTCGAGGAGCTCAAAAATCAGAGACTTTATTCAAGCTCTAAAATGTAATAAAAGTTATTTTTTGACAATTTCATATATGCGTGTTACAATGGGGTTAATTTTTTACTGTAATGGTTGGAGCCCAAAAATCGAAGTGGGTATTTTCTGGGAGTTCAAAAAAAGCCTAAAAATATCCCGTTAATAAATAACTGAAAAATTTTAATTTTTTGAAGGGGTTTGATTTTGGAAGTTAAGGGTTGGTTTGGGGAAAACTTTTTTGCGGATCTTAAGAGCCCAAAAAAAGCCCAAAAATCTGGTGTAATTGAATTTTTATTATTTAGTGATTTAAAGAAGTGGAGGTGCTGGGTTAATGAAAGCTAGCACCTCCACAAGAAAATTGATTTTTTGAAAAAAGTAAAGGAGCCCAAAAATTTTTATTGCAGCCCAAAAAAAGACCAAAAAACCCAAAATTCTGAGCTATGAAAAATTCAAAAATTCGATTGTGGATGTGCTAGCTTAATGTGCCCTACCTTAAAGCCTACAGAGCTCTAAGAAACTTAATCTTTGACTATACTCAATTAAGTAGACAATTGAGTGTCCCCATGCAAGAACAAGACTCAGATTTTTCTACTGCGGAGGAGTTGGCCCCTGACGACTGAAAATTCAAATTGGAAATTTTGAATTTTAAAACATATATTATCGTAGATAATTACATCCCGCATCTTTTTTTTCCTTACAAGAAAATCGTATCTTTTTTCGTTTTTTAATAAATTGCAAAAAACGAGTTTATTCAAAAGTCGATTTTTAATTCGATGTTTGTCTTTGACTTGTGCTCAAATCCACAGTTTTTGGAATTTCTTTATAAAATTCAGTGGAAATATTCCTTATAATATCCTTGTTATGGCGATTGGCGATAAAACTTTTCAACTTTATTTATAACAATATGAAAACTTATTTTCAGAGCTATTGCATATTTCGTTCCACAAAACGTTTGAGTGTTTCGTTTATCGAGGAAAGTTTGAGCAAACATAAACTTATTGTGGAGAAGTTGTTTAAAAAGGTACAAAGAAGTTTTCTGCAAAGGGTTTTTTAAAATAAATTAATACGTAAAAAACTGTGAACGCTAAACTTTGAGCGAGCGACTGATCTTTATGCGTGTATTGCGCCGAGTCGAGACGTCTTGCAGTTTAGGCGGATAATAAGGGGGTCAGATTAAAAAATAAATAATAACACTTCAATTGACATAAAATATATCAAATTTTTATATGTTTAGCGAATACTTAGATTTATAATAATTCATATAAATAGTTAAAGAGATCATTGTAATCACAGGCTTATATTACAGTGCTAATTATAAAATGTTCTAACAGGACTTATTCCATATTTAATTTAGATTATATTATAATACAATTTTATTAATGTAAAGTTCATATTATTCCTTTTCAGATAACACAGAATCATCGACTTCTCCATTTTTTGTTATCGACGCAAAGTAATCCGTGAAAAATTTTTTACCTTTAGGAGAGAGATATTTAAGCAAGATTTTAACGTCATTCATTTTAGCTTTTGTGAGACCGACTTTTGGAGGGCAATCTTTTCCAAGTCTCTGAGTTTAATGCTTGGCTGAATAGTAAACAAAGAAGGATGCCTGAATATTTTTTTTGTGATTTGAAATTCCATCAGATTGTATAGCTTATAAGGAACTTAAATAACATTCATTGCAAACATCTGTTCTCGGTAATTTAAATGAAAAGTTAATATAATGGTTGAGGAAATTGCTGTAGGTACTTTCGAGCAAATCTAGTTCACTTCCTGTCGTAGCAACATAAAATTCTAAAAATTCCTCATATATTTTGTCCAAATTTATTTCCGGATTGATCATGTAGTTTAGAGATGTCGACTCTCTACTATAGTGAGATTGTTGATGTGGCATGGACAGAAAGTGAACTTTTATCAATTCCTTCACATCATCAGTCAATTTGACGCATTGATGTTCAAGCTTACCTCTCTTATCATCTAAACTTTCTCTAGCTAAAATCTTTTTCTGAACGCATTGTAACCTTCCTTTTCCTGTATTCAAAATTTTAAACAAAAACTGTTTGCAGACAACAATATTTTTTTGATCAGTTGAGAAATAATATGTCCACAATATTAAACGCGGGACTTCGGTAGCATTTACTCGCAAAGGGTCCTTGCATTTCATTAACGCACTGAGAAAAATATTTTGCTTCTTGTATTCTCCAAGATTCCAGAATTGGTCATGAAGTTTACTCTGTGCAAAAGTTGAAATTTTCAAAAAACATTTCTGCTTACAGCAATTTTGAACTGGTACAAAATGTCTTTCAGAAACAAGTTTCTTAGAAGTGGAGACGTACTCTTTGCCCTGTATTTAAAAAAGTTTGGTTTGAAAATCTTTATTGAAGAATTATTATTGAAATTTATTAAATGTATTTGATGTTTAACCCGATAATTAACAATTCTTTTAGTCACTTCCTAGGATGAAATTTTTATGTTTTAATATTATTACTGCAGTTTTTTTTTTATTTTTAAATTTTCAATAAAATACGTTTTTATCAGGATATTTATATAGCAGTTCAAAATGTAGAAAAAAGAGAACCTCATTTTTTTAAGCTGTTATCGACAGAAAAAACCGAATAAATGTTATACGTACTCTATTTTGGCATGTTTTATTAACATTTCTAGCCCACGCTACTTAATATTTTGTTTGTTTCCTCCCTCTAATAGAACCTTGGGATTCACTTTCCATTACAGTAATTTGAAAATTAGTTTAGATAATAATTTTTTTATTATAAAATATAAATTTAGTTCTCACTAAAGCTAAAACTCGTAATTCGTATACGAAGTTTACACTTCCGTAGTCAGAATAGAAATGATCTATTTTGTTTTTATAGAAAACTGCAATGTTTTGGCTTCTTTTGGGATTAAGAAGGCTGAAGGACGTTTGACGGTCATCCAATGTTTGAATAATCCACCTTTGAGTTCATTGTACCGCCGTATAGGGAAAGACATCCCGACTCGGCATAATACACGCATGAAGATCAGTCGCTCGCTCAAAGTTTAGCGTTCACAGTTTTTTACCTATTAAATTATTTGAAAAAGCCTTTGCAGAAAACTTTTTTGTGCCTTTCTAAACAACTTCTCCGCAGTAAGTTTTTGTTTGCTCAATCTTTACTCGATAAACGAAACACTTGAACGTTTTGTGGAACGAAATATGTAATAGCTATGAAAATAATTTCTTACACTGTTATAAATAAAGTTGAAAAGTTTTACCGCTAATTGTCATAACAAGGATATTATAAGAAATATTTCCTTTGAATTTTATAAAGAAACTCTAAAAACTGTGGATTTGAGCACGAGTGGAAGACAAAAATCTAATTGAAAATCGACTTTTCAAGAAACTCGTTTTTTGCAATTTGTTAAAAAACGAAAAAAGATACGATTTTCTTGTAAGGAAAAAAAAGATGCAAAATGTAATTATCTACGATAATATATGATTTAAAATTCAAAATTTCCAATTTGAATTTTCAGTCGTCAGGGGCCAACTCCGCCGCGCTAGAAAAATCTACGTCTTGTTCTTGCATGGGGACACTCAATTCAGAATATGAAGACGCATATAAATCCTGCCATCTAAAAGAGATCTTTTTGATAAAGTTTTTTTCAAGCATTCCAAATGCAAAGAATAAATATCCGAGCGCGAAGCGCGAGGTGTAATTATGTTCGAGCGCGAAGCGAAGCGCGAGATTCAACCGTCGCGCACTAGTTCATTGTTCTAAATTATGTTATGTCATTTCGGCCATATTTTGAAAATTATTAACAAATAATAGTATCGCCGCAAAATGTATGCCACTTGTTTCTTAGCTATTTTCTAAATTGTAAACCCATAAAAAAACGTGATGTCACCCACTAGTTAATTGTTCTAAATTATAAAATTACGGTCATACTTTGGAAATTATTAAAAAATAGTAGTATCACCGGAAAATGTATGCCGATTGTTTCTTAGCTATTTTTTTATTGTATAATTATCAAAAAACATTATGGCATCCACTAGTTAATTTTTATAAAATATTCCTAATTTTTAACCTTTGACAGTGGCAGCCACTAATTTAAAACCGAATAAAATGTCTGCCATTAAGTATTTGAATAGTATTCAGTAATGTTTACTCATACATGGTGAGGCATCCACTAGTTTATTTGTTTTAAATTATGACTTTTCGACCATATTTGAAAAATTAATAACAAATGTAGTATCACCGGAAAATGTATGCTACTCATTTTTTTAACATTTACTACGGCTACAAAACTAAATTCTCTGTGGCATACACTAGTTATTTGTTTTTCCACATTTTTATTAACTCTTAACCCTTGTGAATTAACCCTTACTATCACTTCGATTTAGATGCCATGTTCTTTTCTATATAAAAGTGGTAGACGAAGAATGCTTTAAAGTACATGGCATACACTAGTTAATTGTTTTCATTTCTCAAAAAGTTAAAATTTTGAACTTTCAAAATGGCGGGTAGTATCACGCGTGGCCCTTCGAAAATAGGCTTATTGTACTTGTTTTGCATATAGAACACGATGGTGAAAACGGCAAACACTAGTTAATACGACGATCAAATATGTCATTAGCTCCCGGTCTATAATGCCTGATTACATCTGGTTACGCAATACATGACCTAAACACTGATTGACTGAAAACGAATTGAAGCAATCGTCCTGCGAAATTTTCGCCACTGACTGAAGATGATTGAATCAGACGACAGGATTAACCCCCGAGAATACTTTCCGCTTTTTTTAAACACTCCTACGTCGTTGTGGAGTTGCTCCGCTGACCAGTAGCGTCACTCTTTCGCCCCCTTGGACCACCTTGTCCTCTCTATAGGCAACTTTTCCTACGGGATTCCAGTGTATAATTCTATGTTTCGGTCTCCACCTAGAAAAGTAAGCTTCTCCGCTTCTGTGAATAGTATTTTAATTTTTCGAATAAAAAACAGTGAAATTGAACCACGAAATATGAATTTTAAAGCAAAATAGTTTATCAATTCTAACTTACAGCAGATTTATTTTGACGCAAGCAGTTGTATTTGAAATAAATAAAGATTCAATAAAAAAGGTAGAAAAATGATGAATGTCTATGATCAGCCGGCAAAAAATCTTTGAAGCCTTATTACTCGGCAAGAAAAAATTGCAGAAAGTTTAGCTAAAGACAGAAACATTTTTCAAAGTTATACTTGTAAAACGATGTTAGTTTGACTTTCTTACAAAATTTTATATCTTCTCAATGACAGAAAATGTGTGACAAACCAGGAGAAATTACCCTCAACTTTCACTACGTCGACTTTTTGATTTCTCCGCACGTTCAACAAATTTGACCAAAAATTTGTGAAAATTGATGAATATTCTGTAACAAGTATTTAACAAATGGAAATTCGTTATACTTTAATTTAATGATTATGTTGATTATTAGAGTTAAAAATGTAAAAAATAAATATCTCGGTTGTGGATATAGATTTTAAGCTGAACTCTAGCTTAAAGGAAGATTGAAAAACGTACACTCACTGAAAATTTGACGGTTTACATTGTGTAAACTGCTAATTAAAAAATTATAAAATAAAAAAATGACAAAAAAATGTAAATCTTCTACTTTTTGTGATTAATGTAATTTATCATAAAAAATCATGAAATGTGACTAAGAGTAGAACTTCTTTTTTAATATCTTTAGTGATTTCTTAAACAATTTTCTGTTCCCAAAATCATAAAAATATATAATTGTATTTTCAAATAATTTTCAATTGTTCCGACAGTCATCATTTGTCTGGAAAATTTCGCTCTTCATTCAAATTGTGAAAAGTTGTTACCTATCTACATAAGTTATAAAAATTTGAAGAATACTGAGAGTAGAACTTGTTGCTTAACATTTTTAGTCATTTATAAACCATTTTTATGTGTTTGAACAATTGTTTCATCCTAAAATCATAAGGACGTATTATTGTATTATATATTATTATGTTATTATATATACGAGTTTTCCAGTATTGAAACTTATTAAGATCGTAATTATTCCGATGCTTTTGATTCAGTCATTAATAATTTTTATTAGCTGTTCAAATTTTAAGATGAAACCGATATCGCATACGCTCGCTATGCGACTGGCTTTACCTGACAAATAAAGTTTCTTATTTTAATTATTTTAATCATTGAAAACGATTGTTATTAACATTTATATTTTGAAATTGTGATGCCACATTCTGCCTCAACCTCTTCCCATCTATGTCACAGTCATCAAAAAACCTATCCCCCCGTTCTCCGGCAGTGTGACGTTGTTTTTAAATATCCCTTTATTTTGAAAATGTAATTTGAATAAATATATTAAATTCGAACTCAATGATTTCAGCGTATAACTGCAAGCAGGATATCGTTTTTCTTTCCATTTTTATAAGGTCCTTTTCAGTATATGTTTGATTTATCTCATTGATTTTTAAAATATTCTTCAATCGATGTCTGAAAATTTTAATGAAAATAGTTTAGTTCTAAAATATCATTCAAATTAAAAAAGAAGCATAACCACTAGGGTGGTTCAAAACTGCATTGGGAAGTATTTTTTTCAAATTTTCATGCATTTCACCCTCAAATTTTTTTGAATCTACACACAGATAAATACGTTTTTTTGTAAATTACATAAGAAAAAAATAGGTCCCCTGTGGGGAATAATCCCCTCGCACGCTACGCACGCGGCTCGGTTTGTTTCAGGATTGAGCGTGCTCAGGGCGCGCGTCCTTTAGATGTCGTGCTTGATAAAATATTTTTCCAAATTTGTGCGCAGACAATTTAAAATTAAAGATCAAGGCATCGATAACGGTAATTTGGTGATTGCGAATTCTCTTGTGCTAAAGCTCTTTCGTCTTTAACGAACACAATCTCATCCGGTATTAGGTATTTTCATTTCAATCAGCAGCTAATTTCACTTCGTAGATTGCTGAGGGGAAGGCAAGGCACCAAATGCATGAGCTTTGGTTCATTTTTTCCCTATTTTGCTAATATCTTCATAAAAGATAATTTTTTCTACATAAATATATTTAAAGAATAGTTTTTATTTTTAATCACTATTTAATGAAATAATAAAATGATAATAATTGTTATTATTCACAAAGATATTATAGAAATAAGGTTTTGTCCCATGCATATGATCCATTGTTTTCCCCTCATCTTCTAACAAAGTGAAGTTAGCTGATGGTTTAAGTGAAAACACCTAATCTCGTGCTTCACACTCAATTTTGTCAGATATATGAAATTCTCTACATATAAATGTATCGTGTATTTATTTCTGTATTTCGATCTTCGTTTCTTTGTGGATTAGCGAAAATTTGCAGATCTTGTATGGGTGCATAATTTTTGTTTACTCCAATTTTTCTTTTCTTGCATAGTTTTATCGCCAAATGGAAATTTTTATTTTTGATTCATTTGTTTTTAGTCATTGAAATCAGAATCGTTGGATAAAAAGTGGTGGTTAACGAGCTCGATCTTTCTTTACGGCCCCTAAAACTGTGTGCTAAATTTATAATTAATCCGATTGTTTTTTCAACAGTTATCCGGCATACAGACGACGAAAATAATTCAAGAAATGAATAAACTTTAAGGAAGTTAAGGCTTTCCAGTAATTGAAAAAGTTAAAGGAATTAAGTAAATTTAAGAAATTTAAGGAATTCAAGGCATCTAGCGACTTCAAGAAATTTAAGGCCTTTAAAGAATTCAAGGCATTTAGAGAACTCTAGGAATTCATGGATTATGAGTAATTCACAGAATTGAGGGAATCTATGGAATTTAAGTAATACATGGCCTTCAAGAAATTCAAGGAATTTTAGAAGCTTATGTATTCAATGAATTAAAGGTGTCAAGGAATATAAGAAATTAAAAGGAATTTAAGGAATTCATGGAATTCGGGGAATTTAAGAAATTCAAGGAATTGAAGGCATTCATGGAATTCCTGGACTTCACAGATTTCGACAATTCACAGTATTCATAGAATTTACGGAAGTTATGAAATCCATGTATTTCACGGAATTAATGGAATTCAAGGAATTCATAGAATTGAACTATTTCCTCATGGATTTCATGGAATTCAAGCAATTCTAGGAATTCATGGACTTTACAAGATTCATGGAATTTACATAATTCATAAAATTCATAGAATTCAAGGAATTCACGAGATTCCTTCAAATCGTGGAATTCCATGAATTCTTTTATATTTATGAATTCCTTTTTCCAACAGTAAAATCTACTTAAACATACTTTCAAACAATAATAAATCGTTTAAACAACTATGTTTGTGAAATTTAATTAATCGCCAACTTAATTTAAGTGAAAAGTAGACGAAGAATAGAAAATTTTAGGAAAAACTTTCGTACATTATACTAAAAAATATTGTTATAAATAATAATAGGACTTCCATTTCCGGCATGAAAGTGTAACGCAGCGGGAATTATTGATGCTGAGTTTTTGTGATCAGGTCAGGTTGGTTTGAGCTTTGTGACAGGGTGGGAGGACTAAGTTGATTGGGTTAGTAATAGCAGGGTAGGGTAGAGACAAAGAAAAGCAAGATAGTAACCAGTAAGCGACCATAGAAAACAGATTTAGAGCAGGAAGTTTATGATACACCGAAAGGAGGGATAAAAGAGAGGAACGCATGGGGGAAGTACAAGAAAACATTAGAAAAGGAGAGATCGAGAGCAAAAAGTGTGGTATCAATTGAGGCTTTCATAAAAAGGAACCAAGCAGTGGTGTCAGAGCCGTGTGAGGTGGTTTGGCTTGAGCCCACCCATGAATTATTATAGGTTGACGAAACAGTAGAGTAGAGAGAAGAACGATATAGGCTCAAGCTTGAAATATCCGAAAATGTTCAGATCGCCGTAAAGAGGATTCATGAAGAAAGGCAGAAGAAAAGGGGAAACGAAATAAGGAAGAAATTAGGTGGAGAATGTTTGAACTTAGAAAAGAAATAAAGAAATGGGAAGAAGTCTGGGAACTGTTAGAGAAGAGCAGTCATTAGAAAAAAATAGAGAAACAAGAAGATAATAATAAAAAGGCAGAGAAGATGCCACTTAAGATAAAAAAAATAGTAAGCTCGAACCGGGAGTTCGGAGAAGGTAAGAGTAGGAATATAGAGAAGGAAAGGCTGAGAAAAACAGTACAAAGAATAGAAAGAAAGTAAAGGAAGAAAGAAAAAGAAACATGGTGATAGAGTGTATAAGGTTAGAGGGGAAAGAGCTAAAGGAAGAAGTGGAAGAAGTACTAAAAAGGACAGATGTTAATGTAAAGATGGAAGAAGTTCGAAGTGTGGGAAGGGAAGAGCGAAGAGAATAGGGAGTTTATGAGAAATTTGACGCAGTGGGATGTAGTAATAATGATTTAGACGTAGCTGGATATAAATGGATGGGAAAGAGTAAGGGAAAGGTTACCTAGAGGTTATAAATGGCAAGTTTAAAATGCAAAGAGGAAGGATAAAAAGGGCAGGGAAATGGGAGGAATAGTAGTGTGAGTAAGGAACGAATGTACAACAGGGCAAGTTAAGAAAGAGAGGAAAAAGAGGAAAGAACAAAAATAAGAATTAATAGTAGAAGCCGTAAATATGGAAGGAGAGGAGTGGAAGATTGTGGCGATTTATGTGAATAGTGATATGCATGAGAAAGCAGAAATGATGGAAGAAATTATTGAAGAAAATAAAGAAGAGATAAAGCTTATAAAAGGTGAGTATTTCAATGCAAGAACAGGAGATAGACGAGAAAGGGAATGGGGGGAACAGAGAGGAAGAAAATCTAAAGATAAGCTACTGAATGGCTAGCAAAAGAAGTTGCTAAGGAGTTTGTAGGAGTTGGGATGGTTTATCTTAAACGGAAATATAGAGGAAAGTGATGAATGAGAGTATACATGCTCAGGAGAAGAAAGGGGAGAAAAGGTCAAAAATATGAAAATGGGAAAGGAATATGTGAACGAGGAGATGAAAAAAATGATGGGATAAATAAAAAAAGAATTAGGGTGCCTAAACAAAAATTAAGTTGGTAAAGGGGGGGGGGGGATTAGAGTAGATGAGATGAGGATTGTAAAGAGTAAAAGAAGGAGTTTAGAAAGGAATTAATAACATGGAGAAAAGAAAAAAAGGAATGGAAAGTAATATAGGAGAAAAAAGAAGGAGTATACTGAGTTGTGTGATCAAAAGGAAGAGGAAGAGAATAAAAGGTTTTCGGAAGGACCGGAGAAGGCTAGGATGGACGAAGAGGTTCATAAGGTAGTAAATAGAAAGAGAGAAAAATAAGAAAAAGAGTAAAACAAGGTATTGAAATAGTAGAATGGAAAAAATATTGTTTGGAATTGCCAGGAGAAATAGAGAGAAAAGTTAGGGTAAGAGAAAAATATGGTAGAGAAAGAGATGAGGAAGAGGTTATAACAAGGGAAGAAATGTTCAAGTTGTTAGGAATAATGAAAGATGGAAGGGCACCTGGTGTAGATAAGTTACCAAACTAACTATGGAAATATGGAGGGACGGAAATAAAGAAATGGCCATAGATAATGTGTAATAGAGTAGGGAGAGGAGAGGGGTGACCAGAAATATGGAAAGGAGAGCAGGTTAAAGATTATAGCGGTCTGACGCTGATGCCAACATGTATAACGTAAATGTAACTGTTTTGCCGGAGAGATTAAAAAAAGAAGGCGAGAAAAAGAAGATAGAGCCACCGAATCAGGCAGCGCTTTGAAAAGGAATGGAGGTGATGGACAACATATATGTTCTGAACTTTCTAGTAAATAACAGGATTGAAAAAGAAAAAGGGGCAATAATAGCAATTATAGAAAAATCAGCAGGGGTAATGAAACAGATATAGGGGATAAGAAAAAGAAGGTTAACAAAAAATTGGAGAAGGAGAATGTGGTTATTTGATACACGGGTATGCCCGCTATTTGATTTTTAAGCAGAGATATGGGGATGGAAAGAAAGGAAAGTTATTGAGACTTTACAAGAAAGGTATACAAGGTGGATACTAGGAGTAGACTGGAGGACACCAGGATATATGGTAAGAAAAGAAGCGCAAAGGGATAAATTAAGTACTAGAGCGTGAAAGAGAGCATGGGAATTTGAGGCGGAGCTGCGGTAGGGAAACGGTGGAGAGTGAGCGAGAAAGTGTTTGATGAATGTAGGAGTGAAGGGAGGGAGGTTAACAGAATTAATGAGGTGGGAAGGAGAGATGAAGATAAGAAAGGAAGGAGTATCAAAGTATTTAGTAAAGAAATGGAGAGAGACAAGGTGGCCCAGAATAGCAAGATTTAGATTGGGAAACGAGGTAAGGAAGGGGATGCATTGGTAAAAAGGACAGAACAGAAAGTGCAGAATATGTGAATAGGAGGAGGATATATGGGAGCGTGTATGGGAAGGATTTAGGAGAGGAATGGAAGATAAAGGAAGCTGGCATGAGAATGTGGTTACGATTCTATTACAGGATGGATTAGGAGAAGAATAAATGAAGGAGTTGTAGGGTGCTAGAAGAGCGAATGAGAAACAATAAAAAACGCATGTGAAAAACTGGAGGTACAAAAAAAGTGAAGGAAAAAACAAACGGAAATCGCGTAGATCAAAAGCACTAATATTGTAATTAATGGTTGTGTAATAGCATTAGTGGACCAAGATGCGGTTGCGTTCTCATTCTCTCTCTCTCTCTCTTGTTAGCACTCTCGATTTTGATCTCGATCGCTCGCTCGCTCACTCGTGCGCTAACACGTACTAAATTGTGCTATCGCTGGGAATATAAATAAGGATCTAGATATAAGATTTCCTGTAAATAGTTGTAAATGATTGTAAATAGTAGGGATAAGATTTGATAGAAATATGTAAGCGGAAATATTGTAATGAATATTAAGTCATGTAATCCAATAATTATTATCTCTTTCTAATTGAAAAGTTACCTATTCTAAAAGGAAATTCCTATGAACCAGTGATAATCCCCGGCTGCATTCAAGTTTTTCAAAAGCACTCGCATTTCTCTGGTTGGTTGGCGGGGAGAAAGGAAAACTGCAGAACATCATCAAATAATTTAACCAGTTACATTTTTTTGATTCCAAAAAAACTATATTCAATGCATTTTTCGACCACCCTAAATTGAAAGTAATTATTACTTTAAAACCTCAAAGAGTCCGTAAATATGTTTTATAAAACTGTATAGCATTGTATCGAATGCAATTACATTGGCAAAACAGTAAACTCCTGCAACAGTTGAGTGGATGAAAACTAAGAAATAATGTTCATGCTTATCAATAATAAGGTAATTCGCATCATATACAAAATTCCTTTTTCGTGTTTCATTCAGTGGTATAATAAGGTCCAAGCCAATCGGTACTAATGCTACCAGACAATAGAACAATGTTGATATACCAAGTAAAACTGAAAATTAAAAACAAAATTATTTAAAGTAGGCCCTTGCACCTAAAAAAGAGGGTTTCGTAACTTATGCGGACGTAAGAAAGTTGATTAAATCTCCCCCTTCTATACCTTCTTTCTCCTGCTTAACTTAAGGGCACGTGGCACACTCAGATCCCTATATTACCGACCTCGCTTTTCCAGTTCACTGATTTTTTTTGAACTTAAGAACTTTTTTTCTAAATAGAATATCGGACTGAAACTTTGGGAAATGTATCAGAAGACCGTAAAGTACTGTATTAGGGCGTATCCAAAAGAAGTTGTTTGCGCAAAGTTCTAATAGCAGTGAAAGCTTTCTTTTAAGAGTGAAAAACACTCCCCTGAAGTTTCATAAAAAAAATTCCTTCTGTCTCCGCATTGTATATATAGCTAAAAGTCACAAAAAACGAAGCACTTCTTCAAAGTTGAACAACTTTGTTTTTTTAAATGGAAACCGCCTTTTTTGTATCTGTAATCGATAGAGTGGAAAATTTTACGTTCAGGTACGTACCCAAGTCATAGGTCAATTGTAACGTTCAAATTCAGTTAGAGGTTATTTGAAATTAACAAAGTTTTCCAAGAGGTCAGTGTAATTCCTATGACTTAGGTACGTACCTAAACGTAGAATTTTCCGCTATATCGATTTTAGATGTGAAAAAGGGGGTTTCCATTTGAAAAAAAACAAAGTTGACCTTCAAAAAGCCATTAAGGTCAATTTCACGTTTAAAACTATACCTAATTATTTTAATCCGTATTATTAAAATTAAAATTTTATTTTACTATGTTTTCAAAGATTACGAGTTTATATAACAATACTAATTAGAGTATGATCTTCGAACACAGTATATTCTCTATTTGGAGCTATTCAATAT
>NC_046661.1:103581166-103584601 GCF_010883055.1 Belonocnema kinseyi | reverse complement strand
CAATTTCAAATTTTATTTCTCTGTGCGGAATAATTAAAAGGAAAAAAATGAAATTCTCTAGAATCAAGTTTTAATCTATTATAAATTCAAAGTTTTTAAATATTAAGTGCAAGTTGGGTCATTAAATTTTTTAGTTTACTGAAAAATAAAAATATTATTATTTATTGAAATATTAGTAGTCATTAAAAATTTAATGAACAATGAATATAATAGCAAATTTAAAACATTTTGTAAAAATCTTTTTTAAATTATTATTATTATTATTAATTTATCGTATCGATATATTGGAAGAGTTCCACAAAAAATAATACTAATGTCAATTATTATTAAACTTTGAATAAAAAATAAAAATTATCACTACTAATTCAGATACTAATTTAGATAAACTATTGCATTTTCAACTATACTACGCAAAATTCCATAATCTTAGCTAGCCAGAGTCAAAACATAAACTAAAATCTGCTAATATTAATTCTAATAATAATCATTTGATTGTAAGGGACGTATCGTTGGAATCGAAAAAATGTAGATTCCGAATATAATATTTTTGAATTGCTGATTGCAAAATTAGAAAATGTTTATGTTTGGTATTTTATTCCTCATTAGGTCAAAAGGGGCCCCGCTGAAATTACTCGATACAGCGCTCTCCCTCAGTAAGCGACGTTAGAGAAAATCGAGTGGAGAGGGTAAGACGAGTAGGTAGATCTCGATCAAGTGAAAATCGCCCATTTGTAGGCTTAGTGTTAAAAGAAAGTAAGAGAAATGTTAAATGGCCAATTTGCGTAAAAAATATGATAAAATGACATAAATTGAGTAATGAGTGATGAGTAGTGAGTGCAGACAAGAGGCACATGTAAATAAATAAAAACACTAAGGAAACTAGAATGAAAATGAAATAAAGGAATAAATGAATGTAAGAAAAATATGTAACCAATTATGTAGCAGCTATAATCCGCATTTTATAAGCCTATGTGCCTAAAAATAAAGCATTTGTATACTTATTTTTTATAAGTGGAAACAACAAAAATTACATTAACAAACAAATTACAAAAAAAAAAATGACAAAAAATAATAAAACTTGTTTAGAAAAGAATGAGCTATCTATTACAAGAATAGAAAAAAACAACAGATCTTCCTTCCTCAGCAGCTTTGATCAAAATTTGTTCTTCCTCCACAGAACTCTTTTTAATCACTTTGAAATTTTCTTTAACTTTATCCAATAGAGCTCCCATCTGAAAAAGAAATTTAGATATATAAAGAGAAGTAATTAGAAGGAAAACAGTATGTGCTATAAAAACGAACAATGAGATTAAAGATAGGTTCAGAAGCAATACATATCAAATAATTTTAATTTGTTTTCCTACATGGTACGCATACAAAAATTCAATTGAAATATACTTACATTCGTTGTTTTAGTTACAAGAGTACAAAAATTAATAAAGTAGAATACGCCAGTCATGCACATGGGAATACGTTCAATTACAGCATCAAAATCATTTCTGACATCATATAAAGCTGCAAACTGCAGTATCAACATTTTGGTAGAATGTGAAATGATTATTTTCTTTATTACAAAAATAAAAATAATTTTTTCCAAAAAAAGTAACAAATTTATTGTATAAGACAAAATCTGGTCGCTCACTTTTCACTCATTCCGTTATTATATTATTTTTGTGAAATATGTTTGAAAAATGCATTAAATTTTGTACGTACTGATGACAAGTTGGCTATAATCATAATACCATTGCCAAAGGTACGTAAAATACTTCTTTTCCATTTACTTTGATAAGGCCACTGTCCAATCGCTGAGAGGACAAATTCATTAACGGAAAATCCAACAGCTGTTTCATCTGCTTTATTATCCATATTTAAAAGTCAGTCTTCTCAAATACTTAATAAATATACTATTATTTTGAAATCAGGTGTTGGCTTTTTTCTCTAAAAAAAGCAGTATACTACCACTGTCAAAGATGTTACAAAATTTTAAAAACATGCGAAACACAAAAGAATCGGAAGTTCAAGGATATCTGCTACTGAATCTGAAATCACGGTACATGTATTCTACAATTCTAAAGATAAATTCTGTCTGCAGGTACGAGTAATATTTTTGATAAATTTTTCAAAAATCAGAGCAGGATCTCAAACCTATGTTTTGGTATTTTCAAAAGTTATTCCAGTTTTAATTAGAAAGCAAATAACACAATCGGATTGAATTTCGTGCCTGTTCCTCTAGAAAAGAATAAGTACTCGAGCTTTAGAGACTGATTGTCTTTTATTGTGCCATGCGTACCAGGTCGTCCTAGATTTCGAAATAGGAAATTATAACTTGGATTCCCTTATAGAATGTATTATTACATTATTATAGGATAATATTATTATATTGGTGTATCCTATAAAATATTTATTTAGTTGCTGTTCTCCAAATTACGATATTCATACACTGTTGGACTTGAAATACAATTATCTGAAACAAAAGTTATACAGACATTGAAATTTTTAATAGAAGTCGCCAGCAGCACTGTAAAAACGATGGTACCATTTTATATGGAGTTTGAAGTCTGCATAGTATGAAAACAGAAAAGTCGGTAATGATAAAAGTGAATAAATATAAATCTAAAAGATTTCGCCGCAAATATGTTTCTTGGATTACATTAACTCATGCATTATTAAAAATGTGAAGCTCTTAATGTTTACGGGATAAAGTTCCGAATAGGTGAACGTGACGATTGCCTTCACACTGCGTAAACTTATGTATTTTGACGCACTGATTACGAAAATGATTGTGAAAATTGGCGACTAGGCGATTTTCATGGTGAAATCACGAAAAAACCATGAAAAATGTGTTTTTTTGCGTTTATCACAGCCAATATGCAAAATCTCGTAAAATGCTTCCAATAAAAGTTGTAGATCTTACAGAAATACATATTTTTTGTGGAATACATTTTTTTGTACGAGTAATAGTTTTCGAGAAAATTAGTGATATCTCGATTTTTATGAAAAAAACATAAAAATCATGCTTTTTTCACTTTTGAGTGTTAACCGTCCCCCAGTGTCAGCAACCCGTCTCATACGCGTAATTGAACCCGTTTCCTAAGTTTCTTCTGGTTCCAGTCACAGGGGTGCCTTCCCGCCCCCCATGTCGCGTGGGAAAAGGGGCAGGGGTATCACCTTACATTATTTCTGTGACCAGTCACGGGTGTGCCTTCCCGCCCCCACGACGCGTGGGAAAAGGGGCAGGGGTGTGACCTAAGTTTTTTCTTGTTCCAGTCACAGAAGTGCCTTCCCGCCCCTCATGACACGTTGGAAAGGGGGTCGTGTCTGAACAAAGTTATATTTGTGACCAGTCATTGGGATGCCGGGGTTTTTTGCGTTTATCTCAGCCAATACATAAATTTTCGCAAAACGTTTCTATAAAAGTTGTAGATCTTATCGAAA
>NC_046661.1:103565014-103581066 GCF_010883055.1 Belonocnema kinseyi | reverse complement strand
CGACTCGGGATACTTATAAGATACTACTATGATTTTTTCAGATTTTTTGGTCCAAAAATAAATTAGGCCAAAAACCGGCCTTACCGACCCTCCCCCTTTCAATGCAATTAGCGGCAGGTTTTTCTCCACCATCCGCGCTCATAGTACTTAAGGGCGTGTGTTTCTTGCGTGCAATATTATTTTCGAAATTTTCCTCTCTTGAGTCCTCGTCAAGATGGATGAAACATATAATATTTTTAGTTTATCTAAGATTCTCCAAGAAAGGGAAACAACTCTTCAGTGGTTGCGACAAATCGAATTAATTCCGTCTGAACGATTTTGCTCAATACATAAGAAGAAGATGACTCTTGTGGAGTCTGAACATTTTTGCGGATCCTTTCTTTGTTATAAAATACACAAATATCGTCATCGTATTACCGTTGCAGAAAACACGTGGTTTGAGAGGTGCTGCATTTCTGCAGCGGCCTGTATGCTCATTACGTATTGTTTTGCGTTCAATTTTAATTTTGAACAGACGATCCGGGAAAGCAGCATTATAAACAATCAATCGATTTCTCGAGAAACAGTTTCAAACCGCTTCTCATTTTTTAGAGAGGTCTGCATGTTTGCTCTTGACAGCAACTTCGAAGAGGATGGTCGCATCGGCGGTGTCGGTGAAGTTGTTGAAATCGATAAGTGCAAAATCGGCCGTCAAAAATACGAGCGAGAACGTGTAGTAGAAGGATCATGGATTCTCGGAATGATCCACAGAGGAGATTCCTACAACTATCGGTTGGAAATCTGTCCGAACAATTTGTGGATCCCGATTCCGGAGCACACAAACAAAACATCGAGTCATCTTGGCGGTGGATGCGACGATTTCTCTCACGAGGAGGAGTCCGTAAGAGCAACATTGTAGAGCATCTCTGCGAATTTTTGTGGCAGCGACGCGTAAAGAAAATAGTTGCTGATCAGTTTAAAGAATTAATTACTAACATAAAAGCATATTACCCTGGCCACTAAATATACTCAGCAGACTATTATAAAAAAACTTATAAGGAGCATACAATCAAGACAATAAATAGAATATACTCAGAATTTTTAATTAAAATAAATTGAAATATATTTGAAAATCATAAAAGTAAAAAAAAAAACAATTGAAAAATTAAAAAATACAAAAAAATGCTTTTCAAAATACTCTAACCTTCCCGTCGTGAAAAGCGTGAGTAGGTACCCAATCGAAACCAATGGAGAATACTCATTGTCTTTTTTCTCATAAAAATCGAGATACCACTAATTTTCTTGGAAACTGTTACTCGTAAAAAAATGTGTTACACAAAACATGTGTATTTTTATACGATCTACAACTTTTATTGAAAACATTTTGCGAGATTTTGCATATTGGCTGAGATAAACGCAAAAAACCATATTTTTATGGTTTTTTCGCAATTTCACCATGAAAATCGCCGAGGCGCCAATTTTCACTATCATTTTCGTAATCAGCGCATCAAAATACATAAGTATACGCAGTGTGAAGGAAATAGTCACGTTCGTCTATTCGGAAGTGCACCCGAAGGTCCTTTGTAGACAATTTAAGGTTATTTTGGGAAGTTTTCGCTGATAATTGGATATTTTACAACAGAATCAGTTGGGCCCTATAGAAAATCAGGGGAGTTCTCCCACTGTACTTCCCAATGTAAAAAATGTGTTATGAGAGTTGAAAACGGCTGTTCGCCGGCGCTAGTAGTCCCTTTGTTCTACAAAATCATGCAGCTGGGCGCGAGGCGTTTCGCGCCCAGTTTGAGCGCACCTAGGTCACGCCGGTACGATCTCGTGCTTCGCGCTCGTTTTCGTACGTTTAATTCGTACACTTTAACAAAATTTTTTCAAATATTGTAAATACTATAACATAAATCGAAAAATGTGATTTAAACTTCTGAGGAATTACAGCCATAAACTGTAACTGAATTTTTTTCGATTTGATTTTTAAGAAGGATCTCAAAGCACTTAAGTCATTACGAAACTTGCGCTCGACAACTTGTGTCCATTTGAAAAGCTTCATCAAGATAAATAATAAATCTTGTTAAAATATACTAAAAATAACGTTTTGAACTCATGGATCTCTTAAAAACTTAAAATAGCATATTTTTGAAAATGATCCAACTTTTGAAACTTTTGTCTAATTAAAAAATTCCATGATAATAGTTTCGAAAAACATATATTTTACATCTAGCAGAAATTTGAATTCATTTTTCTAAAACTATTAAAAAAAATTTTTTCCCTTTGACAAAATTGTCAAAATGTTGAGAAGCAAATAACTTTCTGAAGTTTTATCGAATTTAAAAATATCATTAGGATAATTTGCAATTCTTTTTGAAGCGTATCAGAAAATTTGACGAAAATTTCTAAAACTCATAAAAAATTTTTATTCAAATTTGAAACAAGCTCAACCTTTTTGAATTTTTGTCTAATCGAAAAATTTAACTGACATAGTTTCTAAATATATTTGATATTTAGTAATGAATTTAAATGAAATTTTCTAATCGTTTAGAAAAATATTAATTTTTTATTTTTCTGAATCAAAATTTTCGAAAGTATATAACTATTCTAATTTTTATCCAAATTAAAAATTTTATTTGGATAGTTTGCAAGTCTTCTATCCGTCTATAAGAAACTTTGAAAAAAATTTCGAATTTGAAAACATTTTTTTTTCTTCAAGTTTTTCAAATGTACTAAAATTTTAAATTTTGGTTGGAAATATCTGCTTAATGAACTCATCCTTCATTTTGAAAACCTTAAGAAGTGTATCAAAGGCTGACTTGATTCGACAAATCCTTCAAAAGTTAGCGTGGCCACGACATTCAGGTAACCATACATACAGACATAAAGGCAGACAGACAGACATACAGATAGACACCGAGAAAATTTTGTGATATTCGGATTCGGTGAGTGCCGAAAAGTAAAGATCCGTTAAAAAACAGAGATCGAAAATTTGGACGATTACATTACACTCTCATGAATGAGAATGTAAACATTGCATGGATATTCAGAACTTATAAAAAATAATAATAAAAAAAATGAGAAATGCATAAATGAATGAGAAAAAATTGCCAAAAATATATATTATTACCGAATTATAAAATTTTCGAGATTTTAAATAACGTCAAGATTTTTAATTCACAAAAAATAAAATCCTGAATTTAAAAATCTCCGAAACTAAAAATTACCGACTTCGATACAGAGTTATAAAATAAAAGAATTATTACATTGTTATGCGCAAAAACGTATTTTTGTATTTTTAAAAAGTATCTGGATTGCTTTTAAGCAATTCAGTATTTCTTTATTAACTCTTTGGATTACATGTACAAGATTGCAGTCGTAAAGCAATATTAGAACTACCTGGAGATCATAAGTTTTCCCCTACTTATAGTCTAGAAGATACATGTGGGATTACCGAAATCTATGACGCAAGTAGGTCAAAGTCAATTGCGTGACACTCTCCCTTTTAGACAAGGTTTTAGTTCTCTAAACCTTTTTTGAATTTTCTAGGTTTAATCGGTTCCATTGAGGTTCATTAACGGTTGAGCAGCGGCAGTATAGGTTACAATTTGTGGAGGATTTTTTATTTTGACGCAGAATAAATAGAGCTTTTTTGATAATAATGCCCTGATTAGTTGGAAGATACCACATTTGTTTATTGTCCATAATGATATCAATAGTAAAAAAAAGTATCCTATGTACTTAAGCCAGTCTAAACCGGATTCAACCATATTTTCATACGCTGGTGATTAGCTATATTTTTGAGTGTATTCTCGGTGTCGTATAAGCTTAAGCGGGCTTGTTTGAGTTCTTCGTTGTCTATCTGCTTAGGAAGTTGAATTAATTTTTGTTCTAATTTCTTGAAATCTTGCTCATCGTGATTAATCTCGTAGGTTATATTGATTTAAAAGATTTGTTTTTCATTTAGACGTTTAGGTAAGTATATTTGGTCATAATCATTGTATAATTTACAATTATTACCTTCTATTTTAATAAGGTTAATTATTTCTACAGTCGTTAAATTATTTTCGCAACTTATATCTAATTTCGTTTTAACAAGAGGGATTATAATATATCCATTGGAAATAGGTATGAACGTTTCCTTATGAAGTCAGTACGGAGGTTGATTACAGTTTAAATCAGAATACCTTTTAAAAAGGCTTGCTTCGCAGCTTCTACTATCCATGATTTTGAGATTGGGTTGATTTCGTTTACAAATCAGGTAATTCGTTATGGTTTTGAAATGTTCAGTTGTTGGTATGTCTATTGGGACGTATGAGTCTCTAAATAAAAATACTATTACGTAGTCTGGTATAAAAGACAGTGCTTACCCTTTTTTAGGAACAGGGATAATTTTTTGTTCAAATTTTTTCTGCATATACATATACCTTTGAATCTTCCAATAAGTAATATGCTCTAGTAGTAGTTATTATTGCGCAGATTAGGAACAATACCTTCATCTGTAAGGTAAGGCATTATTTGATCAATATGTATTCGGATTACTTTGTCTTTATTCCTTAGTCTAATGTTGTTATTATCTATTAGTATGTATCTTTCACACAAGGATCTAGTTTATTAGTTTTGGTATTATTTTTAATTTTTACATTATTGCCTAATTTGTAAATTGCGTGTGCTCTTACTATTCCTTCGTCTAATCTTTTTTTAAATTTTCCTTGTTCCAATTAAATTCTCTCTGTCATTTTCATGATATTACGGTCGTGTTGTAGTTTCCATTTCTTGATTAAATCTTGCTATGTGAGTTTGGTTGATTGGGCTATTGTAGATGGAATATTGGGTTCTCTGCCAAAAGTGGCATTAAATGGTCTTGTTTCTAGAGTTGTATTTTTGATAGTATTTATTGCGAAACTGATCATTTTTAAGTTATTTCCCCATTCGTTATCATTTTTAGGTATTGATGTTTCAATTAAGTTTTTTATAGTAGAGTGCATTCTTTCGATGTTGCAGTTGGATTGAGGATGGAAAGCTGTTGTTTTTATGTGCTGGATTCGAAGTGCTTCCTCAAACTGATGCATTAATTCAGATAGGAAGTTTTGTCCTTGATCAGATAAAATGATTTTAGGTGCACCAAAGATACAGATATAGTGTTCTAAAAATCGAGCATTAATTGAATTTGATGTTTCGTTTTGTAAAGGCAACAGGACATTGTATCTTGTTAGTCTATCTTGTATGCTTAATATGTATTTATTGCCTTTTCGAGTTTCTGATAAAGGTCCAAAAATGTCTAGGGCGATTTTATCATTCGGGTTTTTTTGGGATGTCGAGTAGTTTACGAGATGCTTAGTTAGTTATTCTGGTGGTTTTTTGTAATTGGCAAATGAGAAATTTTTTAACGTAATTTTTCATTTGTTTGTCCATTCCTAACCATTTCCAAATTTTCTTTGCTCGTTCTAAGGTATTCTTTTCTGCTAGGTGAGTCGAGTGAGCTTTTTTCATGATTTTTTCCTTTTCAGCTTTAGTAAGCTCTCGTGTATTCGAAAAACATCAATGAAATTCCGTGTTTGGACAATCGTTTGATAAAAATTGTACTAGCTCTTGGATTACGTTTTTTTGCATTATTGAATAATGGATTTTCAAATTGTCTTCGCACTAAAGTCAGCTTTCTGTCTCTAATTTCATCTATAATCCAAACTAAATATTTTAACCAGTTCTCTTCTTCATACTTTGGCATGATTTCTTTTGTAATTTGCTTCCATAATTTTCCTACAGCATTTGGTTTAAGTTTTGATCGCTCGTTGGTAACCGGGTCTAATTGCCATTCCATGAATTCGTTGTACCAGACGACTTAAGGATTTTCAGGTGTTTCTTGCAAATTGTCTTCCAAGTCGGGACCTATGGCTGCATCTGGTTTCTCTTCGCTGAATATCTTAACTTTTCTTGTAGTTTTAGTGTTTTAATTTCGGTGTTTTTAGTTTTTTCTCTTATAGTTTCTGGTGTTTTTAACTGCCTAGGGGTGGGTTTACCTAGAATTTCAATTTCTTCGATTTCAGGTAGCTGTGCTTCTAATTCATCTATGAGGGCGTCCTCGAAGGCTTCTTGTAATAAGTCTTTTTCTCGCATAGGAAAAAGTCTTGATAGGCAGTTTGCAGCTTTATTTTTTTTCTTCTTACGTACTGCACTTTGTATTGGTATTCTTCGAGCCTTAACCTCCATTTAAATAATCGTGAACTGCGGTCTTAGACATTGTTGAACCATAATTTTCTTCAGCTATAATTTTCTTCAGCCTTATTTAATGTTCTTGATATAAATAAACAAGGGTGTCGTTTTTGTGATAATATTGCATCCAGCCCGTGGTTAGAAGCGTCAGTTGTTAGGGTGAATGTATCTTTGAAATCTGGGAATCTTTCGCATAGTGCCTTTCTTAATGTATTAAAAATCTCTGTACATGTAGGCATCACAGCTTATTCTTCGGCTGGGTTAGGTTTCACTCCCTTTACTGTAATTAAGTGTCCTAAATATTCAAGCTCGGGTCTGAGATATTCACACTCAGAAAGTTCTAATTTTAATTGAAGTTTTTTTTATTCTTTCTAAGACGGCGACTAAGTTTCTGTTATGTTGTTCCAACGTTTCTCCAAATATTACAATGTCATCAATATAGACGAAGCATTTCTTTCCTATAAGTCCCCTAAATGCGTTGTCCATCATTCTTTGGAGTGTAGCCGGGGCATTCTTGAGGCCAAAGAGCATTCTGTCGTATTTGTAATGTCCTCGAGGAGTAGAAAATGCTACCATAGGAATTTGGTGAAAACCAGCACTCATGTCGAACGCTGAGGAATATTTTGCCCGACCGAGTTGATATAAAATATGATCTACAACTGGTAGAGGGTACGCATCCTGGTTCGTATCTTTATTTAGTTGCCTGTAATCAATCACTATTCTGAGCTTATTCCCTTTTTTAAAGACTATCCAAAGTGGTGAATTAAAAGGTGATTGCGAGTGCCTAATTATTCCTTTTTCTAAAAGTTCCTGGCAGTATTCTAAAGCAAATTCCTTGTGAGCTTCAGGGAGCTCATGCGACCTTAAATTGACTACTTTGCCTGTATTTAGTGTGATTTTGTTGTGTGTTAATGTGGTACATGGTAAGGGGTCACCTGGTAAAGTAAATACTTCCTGGTATGTATGAATTATCTTGCGTATTTCACTTCTTGTACTTGGTTCGATATGTGATAATTGCAGAATTTTTTCAAGTTCGATGATCCTTGTTAATATTGTCTTGTCTGGTATCCTTTGCTCCTCGCTTCCTCCCTTTTTTGAGTGTCGTCTCGAGACTGTATGTTGAACATTTTTCCATTTTTATGGTTTCTGGTATCAGGATGGGATTTGTGGAATAGTTATTTATTGAAACACTGATTTCGCGATTTTTTATGTTGTAAATTCCATCAGGGATTAGTTCATTTTCTTCTACCCAAACATTTTCGTTTTTTTTTGCTCGTTATCTACCAAATGAAACAGGCTGCTTCGGACGACTGGTGTCTGTCTTTGTCCATTGCGAAATTGTTAAGAAATTATATTTTTTTAATTGGTCCATTAATTCGCTCTTCTTTATAATGTTAATTGATGCCCCTCAGTTAACTTGTAAGTTGTATTCTGTTTCGTTTCTTCCTTTTCCTCAAATGGATAATAGTTGTCCGCACACTTTTGAGATTCGGCCGAGTCCTCCTACTCTATCTGTTCCACTTTTTCCTCTTCCGTCATTAAGTTGCTGTCTATCATGTTGTCTTCTTGTTCTTGAATTGTCCTTATTGCGGGTGGTCGTGTGAAATATTGACCGTATTAAAAATTTCCAAAATGGCAAAGATTTCCGCATTTGTGGCACTTCATTTTGGTTCAGCCGGCCAATGCTATATTCTGGTTAGGAACTTTTGGTCTTGTGTTTGCTTGAGGCTGTGAAATGTTTGGTAGTGTGGGTCGACATATACTAACACTCATTGGAGGTCGTGCGGTTATCCGTAGCTGTGTCGCTTGAGATACTTTAAACCATATGTCGGATTCTATTGCCATGTTTTGAGCCTCTTGCAGGTTAATGGGATTTTGTACTTTAATTTGTAGTCTATTTCTCTTCTTACATTCAATATGTATCTTTTTACACTTTCCTTTACTTCAATGTTTATTGCTTAGTGGGCACAAAATTTTACGACGTCTTCACGACATCGTTACGACATCCTATGTCCATGTCGTTTCGGTGTCTTTGCGATATCGTAAAGACATCGTCAGATCATACGACTTACTTACGATATCGTAAAGAGACCTTAACGACATGGACATAGGATATTGTAAAGTTGTCGTGAACATGTCGTAACGATGTCGTACATTGTTTTTTTAGGTTCATTTTTAGGTTCATTTAGGTGCTTATTATTT
This sequence comes from Belonocnema kinseyi, assembly GCF_010883055.1. Lineage (NCBI taxonomy): Eukaryota > Metazoa > Arthropoda > Insecta > Hymenoptera > Cynipidae > Belonocnema > Belonocnema kinseyi. The sequence continues at coordinate 103,572,672 of NC_046661.1, read as the reverse complement.
TTATGGAGTGTCGTAAGTGCAGTTCCTGCTCTATTAATTGCATTGATAGTCCTTATGAGTTGTGTTTGGGTAACTTTATCTTCTTCACTGTCTGACTCTTCTCTGTTTGATGTAAGAATATCATCATCGTCCTTATCTGTGACTACTTTTCCCTTCACCCGCATTCCTCAGCTATAAATTGTATTTCGGAGAGCCGTTTATTGTTTTTATTTGATAGTATAGAGACTTTTCTGTTTAGCCCATTTATTTCAGCTAATATTGTGCGTAAGAGGTCATCGGTTCCCATGTTGGAGGGAGATGCGGCTCTTTGAGGTGTATCTTCAGACATTGTTGATTTTAGAAAGGGGAAAATAAAGTCGTCTATTGAGTATGCGTCGGAGTCTGTCTCGTCAGTTGCGTATCTTGAATTATTTTTTCTGTAGTTAGAGAAAGCCAGTGTGATACATTTTTCCTAAATTCAGCGTGATGTTCTTATTTGCGTTACATAAGTTTCCCGTTTAAACAATGAGATTGTCTCACAGGGCTATATCCCACGTAAGAACAAACTCAAAGTAATTTTTTTGTTTTTTAAGGAACACAGATGCCAGGGAGCACCATAAGCGTGTGTACCGTCGCAAGCCTAATGGGTTACAATGGTTTGAATAAAAATTTATAACATTGAAATAGCACAAATTTACTTTTCAAAAACAATGAACTCTTACAAATTTTCTATCACTTCTTATGAACTAATTTTCTATCACTTCTTATGAACTAATCTTCTTCACTTACTGTTTGTTTTTCTTCGGAAATCGTAGAATCTTCGTTGTTGCGTCTTTCCGTCGTAGCCTTGTTGCCTGGCGCGGATTGATATTTCCCGGGCATTGGCTACCGCGTTCTAGTGCTGCGTTGATCACTGCTTTCTCGTTGTTGCTCCTGCGTTGCGTTGCTATACCGTTGTCTCTTACGCCTGTTTGCGGGCCTCGTAGGGTTGTTACTGTGGTATGTTGCGTACCCTTTCAATTTTTCTTTTTTCGAATCGAATTCGTTCCATGATTAACGAGCTTTTCCGTGGAGAAATTCCGGAGTTCTTGTAGAATTTCGTGAAATTCCACATGCCTATTCTGGCTTACGGGCCTTTCCGCGGAGAAAGGCTGGTTTTTTCCAAAGGTTCGTCACTTGGATAATACTCTTTTGATTGTCTAATTATTTCCTTGGAAATTACTATCGTTGAAGGACTGTCCTGGCAGGATGGCCAGAAATGTTATGCGTAAAAACGTATTTTTGTATTTTTTAAAAGTATCTGAATTGGTTTTAGGCAATTCAGTATTTCTTTATTAACTCTTCGGATTAAATGTAAAAGATTACAGTCGTAAAGCAAGAATAGAACTAACTGGAGATCATAAGTTTTGCCCTACTTATAGTCCAGCAGATACATGTGAGATTACCGACATCTATCACGCAAGTAGGTCAAAGTCAACTGCGTAACAACATTCTCACAAATATTTCAATTCCCGAAATTTAGAAGTGAGGAACATAGTTAATTGATTATTAGTTTATGAGATATTTATGACAATATAAATAAGGCAAATAATTTAATTAATTATTCATTAATAATTTATTAATTATTTTAGGCAAATTTAAATTTCTTTAATAAAAATATTTTGTATTAGGTCCGTATATTCAAACACTTTTGGATATAATGATAAAGAACTAAGTTTTTTATATTGCCGTTCTACAATATAATGCTACTATATAATAAATATAATTATTATATTTATATATTACAAACACGGAATATTATCAATCATATAATGTTGTATTTTATTACAATTAAATAACGAACTATTAAATGAAATATTTTTAAATTAAATAAACTTTGTAATAAAGCTCAAATATTTCAACACTTGTATAATCACCATTACACAATGACGATTTACGAATATTTTTGATATTTAGTAACACTCAAATTAATTGAAAATTATTTTTCGAAATTTTATGATGAATCCATGTTGAAATTAAGTTCTGAGAATTGAAAACAAGTAAATACGTACTATTAGTTTGTTTTTAAATGTATCTAAATATAATTTTTATAAGATTCCTGAGACAATAAAAAAAAAGATTTTAGAGTGTTTCAAACGCGTACGAAAAGATATAGAAGATTTTGAAGAAATTTTTAAATTTTATATTATTTTACAAAACATTATGAAAAATTCTAGTCGTCTTAAAAGATGTTCAGGCGTTTTAGAAGTTGGGAATGAATCAAGAAATATTTGATAAATTTTCGAAAACATTTTGCAGTTTTTTAAAATATTTCTAATTTATTTAAAACGTCTCAAATTGCTAAACATATTTTCAACTGACTCAAATTGTTCTCAAAATTTTTAAATATATTTCTAAAGTTTAAAAAAATTACCTTAAAATCTTCTAGATTTTCCTAGAAATTTTTTTATTCTCTTGAAAACTTTCAGAATTATTTTAAAGTTCCTAAAGTTTAGTTTTAAAATCTTTAAAAATCTAAATTCCGAAAAATCTTTAAAATTTTAAAATGTATTTTGAATATCTTCAATTCTGCTAAATATTTCTGAACTTTTCTCTATTTTTCATTAGTTTTTATTTTGTAATCTTATGAAATTATAACATTTTGCTTTAAAATCTGGCAAACTCTTTTTCTAAATTTTCTGAGATCGTTTGATATGTTTAAAAACCATTTTTATTTTTCTCTTAAAGTTAATTTTTCAAAATAAAGAATGACTTAAAACTTCCATACGAATACAACGAAAATGTTTTTTTTTAATCTTGTCAGGCCTTCCAAGCCTTCTAATCTCTCAAAATCATTACAAATTTTTTTGCATTTTTATTTATTTTTCAAAATAAAAAAAATCTCTTAAAATCTTTGAGATTCGTCTGTAACAATTTTGACATCTTCTTAAATAATCTCTTTAAAATAATTTTGTAAAATAAAAAATTATTTTTATTGATCCTAGGAACCTGTAAAAATGTCTTTCGTTTTCGTGAAACCTCACAAAGTACTTTAAAGATCTTCACAATATTGCAAAAGTTTGCTTAAAAATCTTCAACACACTTTTTAAAAATTTTACAAAGTAGATAAAAAATATGTTGTGATCTTTTTTCAATTTTCTCTTTAAATTCCTCAAAAAACAATCATTTAAAAATTTCCCATGAATTTTAAAACTTTTTTTTATTCTCTTGACACCCTGAGAAAATTCGGTTTACCTAAGAAATTTGTAAATCCTAAAAATTAAAAATATTGTCTCAAAGTGCCTTCAGAGTTTTTTCCCCTATAGTTGAAAATCACCTGAACTTGAAATTGTTCTTTTAAAATAAAAAATAAACCATTTCTCTCCAAAATTAGAAAAGTATACCGGGCCATTTTCGCAATAATGTTATTGTTAATAATGTCATTCTGGAAGAAATTAAGCTTTTTTCAAGAGAAACAATTAGATTTTTGAGGTAACTTAGAATTTTTGCCGAACTTGAATATATTTCATCAGAAAGCGCTAGGTCATTCCGAAAACTTAACTGTTTGAAAATTTTTAGGTTATATTAGCGATATCTCGTCGGAATAAAATATTTCACGACAGGATTTGAACAACTGTAAATTATAAGTAATTTGATGTGAATTCTTTTTTGTATACTGGTCTATTATAAATATTTGTCGAATATTGATTTTATTTCTATAGTTGAGAAAAAATGACTAGCTTTGCTGAGATCTAAGGCTACGCCGGAATTGGTGTTTATCGCATCAGAAAGGCTTCAATCTTCAAAAAAATTTACAAAATATGATTAATATTGTTCGTAGTTTTGTTTTGTTTTTAAGCCTTTCTGATCATATCCCTGGCGGAGCGAAGGAATCTAATGATAATCGCTATACCTGTTTGCAGCGTTAAAAAGTTAAAAAAATATATATAAGATATATAACGTATGTTGATTGTTACTTACCGATGATGCGTTTGAAGTGTAGCAGTCAACAGACGTTATACTTCTTATATTTTTTATAATTTTTTACCGTTGCAAAAAAAAATATTGCAATTATTCCGTGAACTTCTATAGGGAATTTTAACGTAGAACCAGCATTTCAACAATTTAAAAGTTGATTTTGCTTTTTTTGAGTTTTTTAAAAAGTGACCGAATGGGGTCTGTACGGGTACTTTGTAGATGCTCCATTTGTTTCCTTCGATCTGGAAGGGATAAAAATCCAATTCCGGCCTAGCTTCGGATCCCAGTGGTGCTAGTGTGTCATTCTTTTAAAAATTAGGAATAAAATATATATTCGAAAAACGCTAACATAATCTAAAATCGTTCAGACAGTTATGTTTACAGGAGAAACCTTACTGATTAAATTTATAAGTTGTATAAAAGAGCCAAATTCTTTTTTTTTAATGTTCGATTCCGATGAGAATTCTCTGAGATAACATAAAATTAGCGAATTGTTAGGTTTTCTTAAAGACCCAAGTGCTTCTGTTTAGGAACATCCATTTCCGATGAGAAATTATTTACATAACCTAAAACCATTTGAACTGTTAAGTTTCCGGAAAGACCTAAATCTTTTCAAGAAAAAATATTCAAGTTGGGCAAAAATTTCAGAGGATGGCCTAAAATTATTCTAATCTATAAATTTTCTAAAAGACTTAACTGCCTCTATCGAAAAATATTCCATTCCACCGGGAATTCTCTAATCCAACCTTAGACTATAGGAACTTTTCTACAAGACCCAACTGCTTATGTCGTAAAATATCCAAATCCGGCGAGAATTCCCTAACGTAACTTTAAATTGTGCGATTTTATAAGTTTTTTATGAGGGCCAATTGCTTCTGTTGTAACCTGAACGTTCTTTGCCTAGATCTTTTTGAGAAAATATATAGAACTCTCAAGTATCTGCAATGGCCCGCACGTGGCGCCCTCTGATGGTTTTTTTTCAAACGGATAGGTGAGTTAAGTTGAAGGCCCACATATAGATGTATGTAAACATGCGAAAATTGAAATGAAATAATTCATAAAATATATTATAAAAATGGTTATTATAATTCCAAGTGGTTTTCAAGCAGTAAAACTTGACATTTTTCGGAAAGAAAGCATTGCTAAAGGTATAGGTTTAGTAAAAAGTTGTCATGTGAGCAATGTGGTGTAGCAAATGGACGAAAGCTTTCGTAGAATTTGCGGAGTTGTTTTGCGAAAAACCCCAGAAACAGAAAGTAGGAAAAATAGAAATAATATTTGCAATCTTACGATCGAGGTAAGAAAAATCACTTATTCATTGTTATACTTAACCTAAAAATTGCATCATTTAAGTGGACGCATTTAATACAAATTTCGCCTTTTATAGGTGGAAATCGAAGTTTCCTATCTCTTTAAGTATGCAAATAATTCGATTACTTAAAAAATTTTGTTTCTTGTTTTTAATTTATAGTTTTTTGAATTATTTTAATTTTATTAAATTTCAATTAATTCCTTTGACTTCCGTTGAAGTCTAATGAATTACATTGAATGCCATTGAACTACGTTCAGATACCTTTACTGGTTTCCATTCAAGTGTTGAACTTATCTTCATTTCAAATCGGAATTTATGTTAGGTTTCATTACGTTCCAATGAATTTCGTTGAACTTTATTTATTTACGTTGCATTATATTGAATTCTTTTGAAGCAGCAACTACCCAGTGGGCACAAAATTTGGCGACGTCTTTACGACATAGTTACGACCTCTTTACGACATCCTATGTCCATGCCGTTAAGGTCTCTTTACGATATCGTGAATAAGCCGTATGATCTGACGATGTCTTTACGATATCGCAAAGACACCGAAACGACATGGACATAGGATGTCGTAAAGTTGTCATAAAGATGTGTTAACGATGTCGTAAAGACGTCGCCAAACTTTCTGCCGACTGGGTACTTATTTACAGAGTCTATACTAAGTTCAAACAATTATGAATAATTTCATTCAAAGCTTTTTTCGAATTCCATTAAATTTAATTGAATTTTATTGAATTCTATTAAATTCGACTAAATTTGATTGAATTCCATTAAATTCATTTTTTCATTTCTCCTTTTTCATGAATTTTTTATAAATCGCGTGTATTATTGGTTTAAAAACTGTATATTTTCAAGAGATTATATGCACTTACTGCTTCCTGCGAACATCAGCTATCCACAATTGTTTTTTCTCTTTTTGCCACCAGTGTCCCGGGAAAGAATAAAATTGCAGTTCCGGATTTTTTACCTCCGTATTTGAGCAACCTACTACACTACAAATTCTTCTTGAGCCGATTTTTTGGGCTGAAACCCCTAAAATATTCACACTCTTATCCATGCTAACTGCACTACTCAAGATTCAGAATTTTTCAGATTTTAACGTGGAAAAAATTAACTGTTTCAATTCGAAATCTTAGTCATTAAATAATACCATTTCAGTTTGAAATAATAAATTTTTTATGCATTCGATTTAACATTTTTTAATTAAAGAAAAAAGAACAAATATTTCATATGTAGCAATATTTGACGTTTCATTTAAGAATAATTAATTGAAACCAAATATTTTTAAATTAACAATTTGAAAATGAATTGTTTAATATAGAAAGCCTTGAATCGTTAAAATTTGGAAGAGCTTTTAAACTTGGAACGTTTCAATTTTGATGGTACTTTTTTTAAAAAATGTTACATTTGTAAGTGAAATTGTTGAAGTTCGTTGTTCAAATAGCAATTGAAAACTTATTAATTGTATAGAAAAAATTGAATTATTTTAAAACGCATTTAGATGTTTTAAAAAGATTCAAAATTAATTTAAAGCTTGAAATGATTTCAAATAATTTAAAAGTTTCAAAAGAATAAAAACTTTTTGGTTCGATTCGTAGGAAAATTGAAAATAATCTTACAGTTCGGAATATTATTTAAAAATAATATTGAAAAAGATTTCAAGATTTCCAAGATTGTTAAAAAAGAATGTGGAAGATTTTAAGAATTTTCTTTAATTTTCCAGGGGTTTCTAAATGTTATAGGGAACTTTCTTTTTATTTTACAAGATATTTAAAAATTCTAAAAAAAAATTTAAATAAGTTTAACGTGGAATAAATTTAAAAGAACTTCTATATTTCTCAAGATTTTGAAATAAAATTTTGAAGCCTTACAAGGATGTTTAAAGTATTTAGGATAAAAATAATGTAACTTCCAATTTGAGAAGTATTAAGTTAAACAAATTAACTTTTTAAATTTTTAACGTATTTAGCTTGAAATTGTCAAAAATAATATAATTTAAAATTTTTTGAAAGTTTACTGATTCTATAAATATACACCTTTGAAAATGATAACGTGAATTTATTTAGCTTAACATCGTTAAGAATAATATAATTTAAATTTTTTTAAATTCATTGATTCTTTAATTCACACCTTTGAAAATGATAACGTGAATTTATATTTTTATAATTGAATCTGACTCTTTGAACTCATTATTTTTTTTAAATTCTAAATTTTGAAGTTTATGTGCATTTCATGTGAAGTTGTTTAATTGAAAAGTGTTAGAGCCTTTTATTTTTTACGTTTAAATTACTGAGCAATTGAATACAACCAGATGCCGAGTGCGACGCATGTGTAGTGAAGTAAGAAGCTTTCGTTGGGAGCACTGCATAAATATTTATGAAAAAAGTATAATTTTTCCTGTAAATGC
>NC_046661.1:103561055-103564914 GCF_010883055.1 Belonocnema kinseyi | reverse complement strand
TCCGATACTTAACATTTATTTTCGAATCATCTTAATTTTCGCCAGGAAAATTCGATGAAAATCCTCAATCAGGTACTGATTCTGATACTGAAAATTATGCAAAGGTAGCCGTTTTAATCCAAGACTAAAATTCCCGGTTTTTTCCAGGTTCGCAAAAATTTTTCACGATCAATAAAATTAAAAAATTCGAACTCTAAAGCTAAAAATTTTTCCATTTGTAGTAACAAAAAATAATCTACCAATTAAAGCACTCAAAATTAAACTCTTACATTTTAAACTTTTGAAATTGAATTGTAAGAGTTTTTTAATTAAAAAATGTTGTATTCAATTGCTCAGTAATTTAAACTTAAAAAATGAAAGGCTCTAAAACTTTTCAATCAAACAACTTCACATGAAATGCACATAAACTGCAAAATTTAGAATTTAAAAAAATAATGAGTTCAAAGAGTCAGATTCAATTCTAAAAATATAAATTCACGTTATCATTTTCAAAGGTGTGAATCAAAGAATCAATGAAGTTAAAAAAAATTTAATTATATTATTCATAAAGATTTTAAGCTAAATAAATTCACGTTATCATTTTCAAAGGTGTGTATTAAAAGAATCAGTAAACTTTAAAAAAAATTTTAAATTATATTATTTTTAACAATTTCATGCTAAATACGTTAAAAATTAAAAAATTTCATTTGTTTAACTTAATACTTCTTAAATTGGAAGTTACATTATTTTTATACTAAATACTTTAAACATCCTTGTAAGGCTTCAAAATTTTATTTCAAAATCTTGAGAAATGTAGAAGTTGTTTTAAATTTATTCAAGGTTAAACTTATTTAAATTTTTTTTTCGAATTTTTAAATATCTTTTAAAATGAAAAGAAAGTTCTCTATAACATTTAGGAACCCCTGGAAAATTAAAGAAAATTCTTAAAATCTTCCGCATTCTTTTTTAACAATCTTGGTGTTTAGAACTAGCGGAAAATGTCTTTTATTGAAAAGGCTACTTTTCTTCTATTCCGCGCCGCACGTTAACGTTAATGACGAACGGACAAGGTAGTGAATAAATAAATAGAGCACATTTAAACTTAACTCTATTTAATGAAGTAAAAGGAAGGTGAATTAAGTGAAACAGAAATGATTGGAAAATACAAGTGTCGCGGTTTCCGAATGTTTAGGCGAGAGAGCGAGGTTGTGGTTCTCTCAGCGGTTTTCGAGAATCTGATCTTGTCTGTCGCAGCAGACCGGCAGAGTAGTTCGCTGGGGTTTACAATTTCTGAGAATGCGCCCTTCATTGGTTTAAGTGTATAGTGAGGGCGGTTACAAACTAAAAATGCCCTCGAGAAAAGGGCAGCGGTCGGTAGAGTGCATCCGGTCCTTGAGAAGAGCTGGAAGACCTTTTATTTATAATTGTCATAAATCAGAGCGGTGCAGAGTTTGCTAAACCGCCGTAAAGGGCTAAGCTCCGACAAGCACCGCGCATGTGTTCAACATATTCTATGGCTTACGATCCTCGTAGTTGAGCGATTAAATTTATTATTATTTATTGAGGTAGAGAAAATATCTGTTGTCTAGACCAGAACGTGACCGATTGAATAGGAACGGGAAGATTTCATTTATAAAACTAGAATTCGTTTCGAGGACGAAACATGTTCCCCGCCTTGAACTCTGTGAGTTCAAAAATAAGAATAAAAATAAGCGAATCTGAATATCAATTAATAAATACAAAGATCAAAAAAATAATTGAAATATACAGCATATCAAAATCGAAAGTAATTTCAGCAATGTGATCTTAAAATTAAATATTATAAAATACTATGTAATCATTGATCAAGCGATTAAATTGAATAAGGTTTTCAAATATTACAAGTTGTGATAAAATATTAAATCGAATAAAATCAGATTAAGTATGAGTAGATACATATGGTAACGCATATATGTGATTGATAATATAAAAGTATAAATAGATTGTCTATTCTACATCGACTGGTAGTGGTGCTAGTTTTTTAATGCAACGCTTGTAGGTTCCACCAGCCGTCTTGACTGTAACAACTCGTACAACACCGTCGTCTCCTGGATGAACTGCAATCACACGACCTACGCTCCAGTGCATAGGTGGGAGATCATCTTCTTTTATGGTGACTAACGTGCCGAGCTTAATTTGATTTCCATTGCTAGAGTGCCATTTTCCACGAGTGCGTAGCTCGTTGAGGTACTCTTTGTGCCATCTGCGCCAAAGGTGTTGCTTGATTTTTTGTATGTGTTGCCACAACGACAGACGATTGTCCGGCACATCCAAATAATCGTGCTCGGGTACACTAGTTAGAGTCTTTCCGATTAGGAAATGTCCGGAAGTCAAGGCCGTCAGGTCATTTGGGTCAGAGGAAACAGGAGTAAGCGGGCGCGAATTCAAAATGGATTCTACTTCAATTATACAGGTGTTGAATTGCTCATAAGTAAAAAGTGCTTTTCCTACCGCCCTATAAAAGTGACGTTTAAAAGATTTTACAGCGGCTTGGCATAGGCCGCCAAAGTGGGGCGAGCTCGCTGGAGAAAAATGCCAATTGATACCTTTGAATGCGAGGTCCCGCGCAATTTTATTATTATTGTCAACTGATCTAATAAAGCTTGAATTTGTAGAAGTTCGCTTTTTGCTCCAACAAAACAAGTAGCGTTATCGGAGTAAATATTTTTAGGTTTACCCCGCCTGCTAGTAAAGCGTTTAATTGCTTGTAAACAACATTCAGTTGTAAGATCAGTTACGAGCTCAAAGTGAACCGCCTTAGTTACAAAACAGACAAACACAGCTACGTAAGCCTTGATACTCTTATTATTTCTGAACTTTTTTTCTTTAATAAGAAAGGGACCGCAATAATCGATATCGACATTTTCAAAAGCTCTAGTTTGTTGTACGCGACTTTTAGGTAAATTGCCCATAGGATAATTCGGTATTTTGGGATTCAATTTACAACAGCTGACGCACTTTGAAATAATATTTCGCACTACAATCTTGCCGTTGACTAACCAATATTTTTGCCGAACGGCAGTCAAGGTTAATTGCGTTCCTGCATGCCAATATTTTATATGCTCGTTTTGAATTATTAATTTTGTTAAATGACTATCTTTGGGTAATAAAATAGGACATTTTTTAGCGTATATAAGTGGCGCATTGCCTAGTCTACCTCCTACACGTATGATTCCATATTCGTCTAAAAAGGGACATAAAGTTACGAGTTCGCTTTTAGAATTTATCTCTATGCTTTTTCGAAGATGTTTTAGTTCTCGCGGGTAGTGACTCTCTTGAACGACTTTAATTAGTTGCGTGTAAGCATCATTTAGCTCCTGTGCTGTAAAATTTCCAGTTAATTTTGACGGTGATCTTTTATTGATAACTGCCCGATGGCAAAATGCAATGAACCAAATTAAAGAATTGATTGATGAAGAACGCTCAAGTGTTTCATTTTTAATCTGTTTGTCTTGTTGTTCAGTCGCGGCAACAAGAGCGGTTTGAACTCTTTGCTCTGGAATTTCGAGTGTAGATAATTGCAATGTTTTCCAATTTTGTTCGTTTTCTGAAAGCCACGAAGGGCCAAAAAGCCAAATTTTGTTATTAATAAACTCTGAAGGAGTCTGACAGCGAGAGATATAATCTGCGGGATTTTCTTCCGTCGCAATGTGCTGCCATATAGAATTTTCAGTAAGTGTTTGAACTTCAGCTACGCGATTAGCAACAAATGTTTTAAGTAAATGAGGTGATGATTTTAACCAATGTAGAGTGATAGTTGAATCTGACCACAAATAAATCTGGTCATATTTTAATTTTAATGCCTCATTTACTTCTTGCATTAATTGAGCGAGCAATAAGG
>NC_046661.1:103559309-103560955 GCF_010883055.1 Belonocnema kinseyi | reverse complement strand
ATAAAAAGCACAATACTATACTACATTATTTTGATAATGAGAATCAGTCACAGCCCGTTCAAACGGCTCAAGTGCAAGAGCCCGAAAAGAAAACGAAAATCGTTCTCGCAGTTACGCACGATGCAGAGGTTTTACTAGGAACTGCCGTAGTAAACATTTTTGACATATACAATAAGCCACATACATGCAGACTATTACTCGATGGAGGCTCTCAACCGAATTTTATTTCAGAAAAATTAGCATCGAAACTTAAATTGGATCAAATAAAAATTGATATGCCCTTCGGCGGTCTGGGCCAGCTTGTTACTCGTGCTAATTACAAGGTTAAAGCTAAGATTCAATCACGTATTAATGCATGCGAGCATGAAATAGAATTAGTTGCACTTCCAACTATTACTAGTCTATTGCCATCGCGTTTTGTAGACAAAGGCTCTCTTAGTCTTCCTCATGGTATCAAGCTAGCATATCCAGAATTTAATAAACCTGCAGAAATTGACATTTTGATTGGAGCAACTTTGTATTATAAGCTTTTAAGTACCGGTCAAATTGTTATGAAAGAGCAGCCTAACGTCACTTTACAGAAAACCTTGTTAGGTTGGATAATTGCAGGTGAAGTAGCGGTGAAACAATCTGCGTCTCCGAGAGCGTGTCATTTAGTAACACTCGATTCAAAAATAACTCGTTTTTGGGAAATTGACAGCATCCCTCAGAAAAAGCTCTTATCTCTTGACGAGCAAAAATGCGAAAAATTCTATTCGGAAACAACAACACGGCGATCTGACGGAGTTTATGTAGTTCGTCTGCCATTTAATGATCAAAGAGATAAATTAGGAAATAATTACTATAATGCGCTTAATCGTGCTTACTCACAAGAACGTAAGTTATCGAAAAACCCTTCATTAAAAGAAGCATACACGGGCAAATTATGCAGATATCGAGATCTTGGTCACTTACGCGAGATTACTAATACAAATACGCGCGATCAAGGATATTACATACCGCATCTTGACGTTACTAAACGCGATTATGAAGCATCACGATTAAAACGGATTGTATTCGACGGGTCACACAATATTGTGCTTGCAGGCGATTTGCAAAAAATGTTTCGATGTATTCAAGTTCACGAAGATGATGTAAAATATCAAAAAATCCCATGGCGTAATGATAGTTCAGAACAAATGCGCGTTTTTGTGCTAACTACGGTAACTCAAGGCACTGCGTGTGCTCCATATTTAGCTGCTAGGACACTTCATCAATTAGAAATTGATGAAGGGGGCAGGTACCCGCAAGCTGCTCAATTTTTAAAAAACGATTTTTATGTAGATGATTTACTGACAGGTGCAAGCTCACTTGAAGCAGCCGTAGAACTTAAAGATAAATTGGAAAAATTGCTTGAACTTGGAGGTTTTAAATTTCACAAATGGACTTCAAATGAGCCAAGCCTGTCAAGTCAATCAAATTCGAGTGATGAATCGAACAAAGCGGATGCTGGTAATAAAAAAAATGATAGTTTACTTCATGATCAATTAAAAAAATTACTAGGAATTCATTATAACGCAAAAACTGATTCCATAAATTATTTGATCGGTCCATCATTAATAAAAAATAATACTACTAAACGCGGTATTTTATCCCAAATAGCTGAA
>NC_046661.1:103540069-103559209 GCF_010883055.1 Belonocnema kinseyi | reverse complement strand
TGACTAAATATACTATAATCGAGTCCCATTTATCCACTGGCTCCTTGAGAGCTTTCAAAGCATTGACATGCATTTGCGCCTTTTCTTTGAGTGCACGAATTTTTATACCCGAGATTTTTTGCATTGCAGGCAATTGAAACAAGTGTCTCAAATATGATTGGATAATTTTTCGCGGTTTGTCACATCGTTGCGTAATTAAATCCCAAGCTACCTTATAATTTTCTTCCGACGCATCGAGATCTTCAATGATATCTTTCAATTCTCCTCGAAGGGCTTGCTTCAGTCTGTAAAATTTTTCAGTCGTCGGCATAGAGTCGTTTTTTTCAACCAAGTTAGTAAATGAATCGCGATAACAGTGCCACTCGCGCGGATTGCCATCGTAAGGCCGAACTTCTAATTTTTCTAACCCGTGATTTACGTGATAAGTGATATTTTGAGGGGTGCTAAGATCGGACCTAGAGGCGCTATTAATTGACTGAGCAGCGAGAGCATTTGAGGTAGAAGGAGGTGGTGGCGTTGACAAAGCACCGATTGCTTTTAGTCGTTTTTTTTTATCAAGTGATAACATTTATAATAACTATCCTCAAACTCTTCTCTTTCGTTTTGTTGGAGCTCAATCTGTTCATTATCATCCTTGTCAACAGTTGGAGACTCGAGCTCAATTTGCAACTGAATATTTTCAAAATTCTTAAAAAGTTCTTCTAACTTAATTAAACGACTCTCGCAATCAAAGGCTTCAGCTTCAGGATTTTTAGAAAAATAGTTTATCAAAAGAGTAACACTTGCTTTAATACTACCGTGCGTGTGATTAAGAGTTTTAATATCCATCTTTAATTTGTATTTGCGATTGAAGTAGAATCCCAAAAATAGGAAATAAGTTTAGGAATGATTAGAGAGGAGGAGAATTTCTAGCTTATTTGCTTTGTAATTCGAAGTTCATAACGTTCCTCTGCTAATGAGTGATTGTTGACCGGCCGGTGGCTGCTTTCTTCTTCGAGATGTCCACGAGGCTGCGGCGCTTGACCGACGGCTGCTCTCCTGCTGCGGGATGTCCGTTCGGTTGTAGTTTGACGGTGGCGCTGTTTCACCGGCTGCTTATTTCGTACGGAAGACTGCTTCGTGCCGTTGTATCGTTGATTTGTAATATCTACCAACTATTTATCTGTAGTTGTAGATAGATGATGCGTTGAATAGCGACACTTGAGGTTGCTTGATTGTTGACTAATATGCTTAAGTCTCACAAACTATTTTTCCACAGTCAATCACTTCACTTTAAACTTGAGTTTATTTAGCTATTGTTCACTGGTTAATAAATTCACTATCCGGCTCGAAGGACGATGTTTAGAACTAGCGGAAAATGTCTTTTATTGAAAAGGCTACTTTTCTTCTATTCCGCGCCGCACGTTAACGTTAATGACGAACGGACAAGGTTGTGAATAAATAAATAGAGCACATTTAAACTTAACTCTATTTAATGAAGTAAAAGGAAGGTGAATTAAGTGAAACAGAAATGATTGGAAAATACAAGTGTCGCGGTATCCGAATGTTTAGGCGAGAGAGCGAGGTTGTGGTTCTCTCAGCGGTTTTCGAGAATCTAATCTTGTCTGTCGCAGCAGACCGGCAGAGTAGTTCGCTGGGGTTTACAATTTCTGAGAATGCGCCCTTCATTGGTTTAAGTGTATAGTGAGGGCGGTTGCAAACTAAAATTGCCCTCGAGAAAAGGGCAGCGGAATTCGTTTCGAGGACGAAACACTTGGAAATCTTAAAATCTTTTTGAATATTATTTTTAAATAATATTCCAAACTGTAAAATTATTTTCAATTTTCCTACGAATCGTAGCAAGAAGTTTTTATTCTTTTGAACCTTTAAATTATTTGAAATCATTTTAAGCTTTAAATTAATTTTGAATCTTTTTAAAACATCTAAATGCGTTTTAAAATAATTCAATTTTTTCTATACAATTAATAAGTTTTCAATTGCTATTTGAACAACTAAATTCAACAATTTCAATTACAAATGTAACATTTTTTTTAAAAAGAACCATCAAAATTGAAACGTTCGAAGTTTAAAAGCTCTTCCAAATTTTAACGATTTAAGGCTTTCTATATTAAACAGTTCAGTTTCAAATTGTTAATTTAAAAATATTTGGTTTCAATTAATTATTCTTAAATGAACCGTCAAATATTGCTACATATGAAATATTTGTTCTTTTTTCTTTTATTAAAAAATGTTTAATCGAATGCATAAAAAATTTATTATTTCAAACTGAAACAATATTTTAAATTTAAGGAAAGCCTTTAATTACAAATACATTATTGTGAAGTTATTTTTAATATAAAAATAGTTTATAAAGTTTTAGGCAGACGTTTACATTATTTAATGACTAAGATTTCGAACTGAAAGAGTTAATTCATTTTAAAAATAATTTATTTATATTTACTGTTAATAAAATGCAAATATTTTTTAAAGAAAATTCTCATATTTAAACGGTTTTAATTTTTAGTTTATTAAGTCTTCAAGACTGCATTTTGAAATTCTCTAAATTAAAAATAAAAACCTAAAATGAAAAATTTCTAAAGTAAACGATTTTTAAATTACGCATTGTGAGCTGAATGATGTCATCATTGAAATCGATAACAGTTCAATTTATTATTTTTAAAAATTTTGAAATCGTACTTAGGCGGATTTGTTTTTTAAAAAACAACAAAATTTCCGGTAAACAAATAAAATCACTGTCGTTTCCCGGATTTTCTCTATTAAAACAAATTCCCAGCCATTTTCCGGTTTTCCAGTCCAGCGGCCAGCCTGAGAGTTTTATAATTTATTTATTTTACTTTTTTTAGAAGCAGAAGCAGCGATCAGTGATAATTCCATGAGCAATGAAACACAGAAACAACATAGGAAGCGGCTCCAAGTCATTTTGGAACAATTATCTATAAATTCCAAAGATTGGGGTAGCCATCGAAAGCAGAGGACCCTACACTAAAAAACACTTTTTTAAAGGTTCTAGTTAAATAGAATTAAGTTAAAGTCATTTTGATATTTAATAAATAATAATATTTATAGTTTATAAATCTCTTTTTATTCGCGAAATGAATAAAATTTATTATTATGAGACCGATCGGGCACCGATCGGGTTTCCCGATCGGGAGTCCCGACCTGGCCCCTACCTGGGCGTGTGTTCATCCGCGGTCTGGCCCCGACCAGGAATCCCGATATGAGCTCGACCCAGCCCGGTCTGGCTCCGCCCGGGGCCAGATCAAAATTTCTGCACGGGTATAGGCAAATCAATTTCATATAAAAAGATAAGCTATAGAAGGAAGAATCTTTAGCATGTGTACATTTTCACTTTTCAGTATCGCTTTTCAGTAGTCAATGAAGAAAAACATACTGACTCAACTTGTCTGAATCGAAATTATCGTGCATGCCAGATATAAATTTATATGTAGTCCTTTGTTTTGCATCAGCGATTATTTCCTTCGCTATTAATTATTCACGATTGTGTTTCTTACTGCGAACTTCGTGTAACATAGAATAACGGTCTTGATAATGGAAGAATCGATTCTTCTAATCGTTCTATGTTCCCTGAAAAATTTCCTTCGTAAATCTATTATTTAAAAGCAAGAATATATAGCTTATGGGAAACTTTCGAAAGGGGTATATTACTGGAATATTGGTTTTCAAGGGAATAATGACGCATTAGAACATTATTTCTGAAACGTGTAACTGCAGTGAGGTCTTTACTCTAAACGACAGTCAACTTAAGTGGAACTTAGAACCTAAATATAAAATAATTTTACCACTATGAATTGCTTAAAAATAACCAAAAGTTCATAGTTTTTGAACGAGGTACATACCAATGACAAATTTTGATTTTAAAATTAATTATTTTTGGATGACGATTAAAGGAAGATGTTCTCATCAATATCCTATGATTGGTACAATTGCAAAATCTATTGGATATTCTTACATGAAAACTTATTTGCGGTAAGCTTTTCAATTTGTAGTATTTGCCCGAATATTTTCTATCTTTTTAAATTTTTTATAGAATTCTTTTAAATCCAATTTTGATGCTCTGATCAAGTGCATATCATTTTCGTAAATCCTGAATTTTTTCAAAACGTTTAGTCAATATTAAGGGGTGGCGAAAGCCAGTTTTAACCAAAAAGGTTTATTTATTAATTTTAAGTTTCAGTGTGAATGGATTATTTTATTTTTACATGCCTACATACAATGAAATAATTTGAATTGAATAAATTACCCAAATTTTTGAGGTAATTAAGAAAAATATTTCTATGTCTCACAAGCCCATTTTCGTAAAACATTCTTATTTTATTTGAATTGTCGTTGTTCGTATAGGTCATACCTGGACTGTATTAATTTAAGTGAAATACATCACTCAGATTTTTTCGATAATGAAGATATATTGAGGGATCTCGCAGGCGTATTTTTCTAAATTATTACTTTTTTATTGCCGATGTATTATATTTAGTGAGATGCATCATTTTAATTTTTGGAAGAATGAAAATAGTATAGATATAAGGGTCTAGTAGGACCTTTTTAAAATGTTTTTAAAATTCTGTCAAAAACTCGAGTCATGTGTTTAAATGAAAGTAATGCAGTTTAGGTATGCCATGGTAAAATAATCAATTCACATTGTTCTCGAAAACTACATAATGGTAAAAAAAGTTCACATTAAAGTTTACACATCTAGAAAAGTACTAAAAAATACATATTTTTCTATTTTTATATCTTATGTACTAATAAAACTACAAATTAAATAAAATAAAATTTCCTCCCATCAAAAATAGCTTAGTCCGCACAAAAGTTCATGGAATGCCTTTTTATATCAGAAAAATCTTTCTGTAAATATTGGAAATGTTGATTATCAATAAACAAAAAATTACTTTTACACCAAACAATTCCATTTACAAACAAATAATTGAGATTTCAAGTAAGCGAGGGATTTTCAATAAAATAGATCAATTTTTAACTAAACAGATGAATTTTAAACATACAAAGATAAATTTTTGAGCAAATGGTCACATTTTTATTCCAAGAAAATAAAACTGTGAACACATTTGCATTTGCAAACAAATAGTTGAAATTTCAAGCTAAAAGACGACATCTTTGGAATAAAGTTACATTTTTAACCAAAATTTTCTACAAAAATGATTGATTTTTGACCCAAATAGAAAAATAAAAAGAGTTGAATTTTGAATTCAAAAAGCCGAATTTTCTCCAAAACAGATGCTTTTTCAACCAAATTTAAATTTAATTTAAATAGCTGAATTTTCCACTAACAACAATGAATCTTCAATAAGTAATGAAATAGTTAACTTAAGCTGTTGATCAGTTTGAAAAATTGATTTGTTTTTAAAAAGTTAATTATAATTAAAAAATATAAGTAGTATAATTTTCAACCAAGAAGAATAATTTTTCACCAAAAAATGCGATCTTACTACCATGACCTTTTTAACTAAATAGTGGAATTTTTAAAAACTAAAAACGAATAATTTCATCTCTCAATTAACTCGATGAATTTTAAACAAAAAATGATGAATTCTTAAGGAAAAATGTAACAGTGTATTTTTTAATTAAATACGATACGTTTTCAACGACAAAATGGAAGAGTTAAATTTTCAATTACAAATCTACTTTTGAACAAAATAGTTCAAATTTAAACTAAAAAGTAGAATTTTTACCCTTAAAAACATTTTAAATTTTGTTCATTCAATATGTTCAGGAATTTTTATATTTCATTGCGAAATTTGATAATTAAGAAATTTGAGATTTTCCCCGAAAAATGATTTTTCGACGAACAAGAAAAAATCTTCCTGAAACAAATTTCGGTTTTTCGAAAATCCTTAATTAACTGAAAAGTTTTTAGCTTCATCGTAAAAAAAATTCATAAATGATATGCTAGTTGGCGACGTTCAATAATACCTAACCCGTAACTAAAATAATTGCCATAGTAAGATATTCTGCGAAATTACACGAATAGCTTCATTTTTTCTTGAGACCTTTCTTGATTTATTTTTTTTAGAATGACTGCGGTGTTGGGCAAGTTACTTTTTTTAGTAAATAGATAGAGTTACTAGATAAAGTAACTTCAAGTAACATAAAAAGTTACTTTTTCACATGCTTCATTTTCTAATTTAAAAATAAAAATAACTAAGATGATAATTTATAAAAAACTTAAATAAAGAAAAAGATTAGGTTAAGTGTGATATTTCAGCCACATTTTCTTGATCAAACAGTTGTATTTTTAACTAAAAAAATATTCTTTGTAGCGGAAGAAATGATTTTTCAGGTCAAAAGGACGAATTTACATCACAAATGTTAATTTTCAAACTTTTGACGTTCGACAAAAGTAGTTAAGTTCTTATCAAAATACATGAATTTTGAATCAAATGGTTGAACTTTTGTATCAAAAATATTATTTTATGAGTATAATAATAAATTAATTAATAAATAATAAAACTTTTTAAGAAATATGTTCATTTTCAACAAAAGAGATAACATTCCATTAAAAAATTTAATTCATAAATCAAATAGTTGAAGAAAAATCAGTTAATTTTTAACTGGGAAAGGGCAGAAATTTTAAGACAATTAGCTGATTACTCTTCAGATTTTTTTTACTAAAAGATATTTTTAAATCAATAAGACGATTTTTCGATAAAATAGTTGTATTTTCACATAAAAAATATGAATCTTCAACAAAAAAAGTTACTTTTTAAGCAAATAAAATATTTGAATTTGTAACAAAATCTTCAAATTTCTAACCAAAATAGATATACTTTCATCAAAAAATGTAACACCTGATATTATTTCGATCAAAAAAAATTTCAATCTGAAATCAAACACCGCTATATTCAAGCAAAAATTATGTATTTCACTGAAAGAGATAAATTTTGATACAAAAGCCGACTTTTCAACGAAGAAAGAAAAAAATGTCACTAAATTTCTTAATTTTTCTACCAAAAAAAAAATGAATTTTCTGTAAAATAGTTGCACTTTCACACCGAAAATATGAATTTTCAAACACAAAATTTTTGAATCAAACTAAATAGTTGAGTTTTTAACATAAATGCAAGCAGTTTCAACTAAACTAGATAAATTCTTAACGAAAAATATAATAGTTGCTATTATTTCAATAAAAAAAGATTTCAGTTTAAAATCAAACACAGGTAGTTCAACCATAAGAGATGAATTTCCAACAAAATTACTGAACCGTCAACCAAATCAGATTAATATTATAAAAAGATAGTTGTATTTTTAAACAAAATAAATTTGATTTTTCACTGAAAGAAATCAGTTTTGAAACGAAAAAGTTGAAGTTCTTGTGTGTACAGCTAAGTTATTTTCAGAGTTTTTAAATGTACTTAAACGTCATTGTGTAATTGCCAAAGCTACGCCAAAGTTGAAGTGTATATTTCGTATTTAGACGTGATTAATTCCAATTGAATTGCAATAAAATCAACCAAACAGAATTGTTCCATTTTCAAATCAAGAAGACGATGTTTCGATAAAACAGTTTTATTTTCCAATAAAAAATATGAATCATCAACAACAAAAATTACTTTTCAATCAGGCAGAATAGTTGAACTTTTAACAAAGTCATTAAATTGTCATCCAGAATAGATATATTTTAACAAAAAAATTGTATTTTAATTTAAAAAAATGATTTTCCATTTAGTCTTATTAAGACGTTAAGCATTTTCTGTTATTGAAGATTCTTAACTTGATCGATATTGTGTAGATTCTTCTGCCTTCATTGTTTGGAGGGTTGATCTACTGTTGGTAAGGTACAATCTCTGATGATATAGCGTATAAATTTAAAAATTTGAAAATAATTACTTGTACAATTAACACCTAGCTAAAAAATTAGCGTCATGTTCTTGAATTAAGAGTTCTTATTCTGATCCCTCTAATGGCTTAATTGGAAAAGCAACTGACCGGAAATCAAAAGTTTTGTGGTTCAACTACCAATAGAGTGAAGATGGAGTAGGATCTTTTTTTCAAGAAATCATTTTAATTTTAATTTAAAAATATTATTTTCCATCTAGTCTTATTAAGATGATAAGCATTTTCTGTTATTGAAGATTCTTAACTTGATCGATATTGTGTAGATTCTTCTGCCTTCATGGTTTGGAGGGTTGATCTACTGTCGGTAAGGTACAATCTCTGATGATTTAGCAGATAAATTTACAAATTTGAAAAAATTCAACAGTTGATATTATTTCGACAAAAAAAAATTCAATCTGAAATCAAACACCGCTGCATTAAATCAAAAATATTAGGTATTTTACCGAAAGAGATAAATTTTGAAACAAAAGCCGAATTTTGAACGAAGAAAGAAAAATAATTTCCAGTAAATTGTTGAATTTTCAAGCCAAAAATATGAATTTTCTAGAAAACAGATTCATTTCTAACTTTCTACCAAAATAGTCGAATTTTTAACGAAATACGTGAATAAACATTTAACTCCCTCCATGTAAAGTTAAATATAAAAAACAAGGATTAATATAACTCCTTGTACCTGTATGAATAAATAAATAAATTTGATTCACATTAATTTTTAAATATGCAGAAATTAACCTTCACTGTAATTATGTTAAATTTTTAATAAGAAATATGATATAAAATTTATTCAATAAATAGTTTCTATTGTCTTAATCAGAGAAGACTTTAATTTAAGGTCAATCGATGTCGCATTCACCAAAACAGAAAAAAAAAATTTTTTTAAATAGCTAAAACCTCAACCTAAAGAATTAAATTTGCTACCCACAACCGACGACAATTGACTGAACTAAGTGACTTTACCAGTTACTTTTTTTAAATAATAACGAATTTCCTTCAAAAGTTACAAATAACATACAAAAAAAAATCAAGTGTGATTTACACACAAAATTCAAGGTACCATTTACCATAATTTGTTCCAATTCACGTCCCAGACGGAAGCACCGGACAAACGCTGGAAATGGGCAAACCTGTCGTCCAAGTCAAGAAAGTGTGGATGGGAATTTTTTTTCTTGAAAATCCTTGTTAAAAAAATTTGACAATGTAGAGAATAGAAAACATCATCTTTTCTTTACGAGAGGTTTTTTGGTTGCATCGCTTGTTTTGTTTTAAAATTTTTTTACTTTTTTCACATTTTTTTCATTAAAAAACCGTTTTTTTTAATCAACTTGCAATAATGTCGCCAATTCTTAATCAAATTGGCAATTTTTTTATCAACGTGTAAGGGAGTTTTTCCGCTTCCATTGGTGTAGGTAAACATTTCATAAATATTGTGACTGTTTATGATAATTTATTCTGCAAAATTCTTTGTTTTGCGAGCTTCTGCTATTAAAATTTTTCGCATGAATTGGAATACGAGAAAATCGTAAAAACAGATATATGTGAAGCAGTGTTGGAAAAAGGATTTTCGTCAAGAAATTTTTTTTGTGGAAAATTAAAAAAAATACGACGAATTTAAGTCAAAAGCGCTCGCTGTTTTCGAAGCATCGGTAGCTCCCTGGCAGAGCTCTTGGCTGAGGTGCGTAAAGCTGGACGTATCACTTTTTCCAAAGAACGTCAAACCTATGCTATAATTGAGGGGTCATTTGAGGCTCATTCAATATCCAAAAGCCAAATTTTAGACTTCGCAATTGAAAAAAAATGTATGGTACTTACGTGAATCACGGCAACATTTTAAAAAAACAACCCCTATCATAAAAAACTACCCTAAAAATAAATGTGTACTAAGCTGAAATTTAAGTACACCCGAATTAAAGGCTCATTTTGGGCTCTCCAAAGCTCCCAAAATCAATTTTCAAAAAAAGTCTCTTGACATTAAAAAAATACCCCTGGCTTGAAAGTGCTGATAAAGTGCACTAAATATGCACTAATCATAAAACTAAGTGCTTCATAATTGAGGGCTCATTAAAGGCTCTTGCATGACCCACGGCGCAATTTTTTAAAAAGAACCCCTATCATAAAAAACTACACTCAATATTAAATATTCACTAATCATAAAATTGAGAACGTCAGAATTAAAGACTTATTTTAGGCTTCCCAACGCCCCCAAACTCGATCTTTCAAAACCATTACTAAATGTTAAAAAACTATCCCTTACACAAAAGTGCTGATAACGTGGAAGAAAAAGTATTGTATCAGTTAAAAAACACATTTTATATTGTTTAAAAAACATCAAACCTGTTTCCATAAACCACCCCTGACACTCTAAAATTACCATGTACTGGATTGCGACATTGAACTGAGATATAAATACATCAGCAGTGTTTGGTTTTTTTCAGATTGTGACCAAATATTGTATGCTCTATCCAGGAATTAGGGCTCATTTAGGGCTTATTTAATATCCAAAATCCAAATTTTGGGCTATGCTTTTTTTAGTTGTGCTTAAATTTTTTTTATTAAACTTTTAAAGTGTATATTTACACAACTCTAGGCTTC
This sequence comes from Belonocnema kinseyi, assembly GCF_010883055.1. Taxonomy (NCBI): domain Eukaryota; kingdom Metazoa; phylum Arthropoda; class Insecta; order Hymenoptera; family Cynipidae; genus Belonocnema; species Belonocnema kinseyi. Next base: position 103,548,751 of record NC_046661.1, on the reverse strand, counting down.
ATAAAATTTTTAAAAATTAGTATTTGTAATTGTCTATGCGTCGAAAGTGTTTTCGTGAGATAATATTAAAACTATATGAATTAAATGGTTTTTCTTTCACCCCTTCGTTGACGTCGACGCAAAATGCGTCAAAATTTTCCGTGCCCTGTGTGGCATTGACGCAAAATGCGTCAATCTTCTTTTTTCCTATTTAACTCACTCCGATTTTAGATTCAAGTCTTACTCAGAGGTTTTTGGGGTCGCTGAATCCGAAAATAATGTAAAAATTCAAAAATTCAAAATGGCAGATCCAATGTGGTGGACGAAAATACAAAAAAAAAAACGGCATCGATTTGGGTCAATCTCAGTACTTACGGGTGTTTGGGGTCGCTGAATCAGAATTTTAAGTCAACATTCGAAAATGTTAGATGACAGATATTTTCGTTCGCAATTAAAAATGTTTGAATTTTGACTTTACTTCCGGGTTCAGCGACCCCAAAAACCCGTAAGTACCAAGATTTATCCAAATCGAGCCGTTTTTTGTATTTTCTTCCGCTATATTGGATCCGCCATTTTAGATTTCTGAATTTTGACTTCATATTCGGTTTCAGCGACCCCAAAAACCTCAGGATACAAATTTTCAGGATAACAAATTTTCCTGCCATTTTGGGCACTTTTTGTGGAATTCTCTTTGCCAACGAAGGGGTTAAGTAAATGAGTTTCGCTTTACTAAAATCTTGGACTGAATGAACGTGTATTCAAAATTAGAATTTACAAAATAAAGATTCTCTTTTTATTCACTATACAGTCAGGTCGCCTGGTTAAAAGCTACGTAGGAAGCAACTTCTAAAACCAAGAGCCTTCAATGAGCCTACAATTCTGATGTACTCAATTTTATGATCAGTGCTTATTTAGTGCACTTTATCAGCACTTTTAAGTAAGGGGTAGTTTTTTAATGTCAGGGGATAGTTTTGGAAAATTGATTTTGGGGGCGTTGGATAGCCTAAAATGATCCCTCAATTCTGGTATAATTCATTTTCAGATTAGTGCATATTTAATTTTTAAAGGAGTTTATTTATGATACGGGTTGTTTTTGAAAAATTGTGCCATGGGTCATGCAAGAGATGTCAAAGAGTCTTTAATTGATTAGTGCATATTTAGTGCGCGTCATCAGCACTTTATAGCGAGGGGATGTTTTTTAATATCAAGGGATGGCTTCGGAAAATTTAGTTTTGAGGCGTTAAAGAGCCTAAAATGAGCCTTTAATTCTGATGTACTGAATTTTCAGATTAGTACATATTTAATGTTTAGGGTAGTTTACTTATGATAGGGGTTGTTTTTTATGAATTGCGCCGTGGCTCATACAAGAGCCTTAAATGAGACTTTAATTTCGTTATTCCCAGTGTTATGGTAAGTGCATATTTAGTTTACTTTATCAGCAGTTTTAGGTAAGGAGTAGTTTTTTAATATCAAGCGTTTTTTCGAAACATTGTTTTCGGAGCGTTGGAGAGCCTAAAATAAGCCTTCAATTCTGGTGTACTCAATGTTCAGATTAGTGCATATTTAATTTTTCGGGTAGTTCATTTATGATCGGGGTTGTTTTTGAAAAATTGCGTCGAGGGTCATACAAGAGTCCTTAATGAGCCTTCAATTCTAATATACTCAGTTTTATGATTAGTACATATTGTGTACACTTTAGCAGCACTTTTATGTAAGGGGATGTTTTTTAATATCAAGGGATGACTTTCAAAAATTGAGTTTTGAGGCGTTAAAGAGCCTAAAATGAGCCTTTAATTCTGGTGTACTCAATTTTCATATTAGTGCATATTTAATTTTTAGGGTAGTTTTTTATGATAGGGGTCGTTTTCTAAAAATTGCGCCGTGGGCCATGTAAGAGCCTTCAATGAGCCTTGAGTTCTGATGTACTCGGTTTTATTATGCGTGCATATTTAATCAACTTTATCAGCACTTTTAAGTAAGGGGTAGTTTTTTAATATCAAGGGTGTTTTTGTAAAATTGATTTTGGGGGCGTTAGAGAGCCTAAAATGAGCCTTTAATTCTGTTGTACTCAATTTTCAGATTAGTGCATATTTAATTTTTAGGGTATTTTTTATGATAGGGGTTATTTTTGAAAAATCTCGCCGTAGGCCATGCAAGAACCTTCAATGAGCGTATAGTTCTGATGTACTCAGTTTTATTATTAGTGCATATTTAATCAACTTTATCAGCACTTTTAAGTAACAGGTAGTTTTTTAATGTCAAGGGATGGTTTTGTAAAATTGATTTTGAAGGCTATAGAAAGCCTAAATTGAGCCTTTAGTTCTGGTGTACTCAATTTTTAGATTAGTGCGTATTTATTTTTTAGGGTAGTTTTTTTATGATAGGGGTTTTTTTGAAAAATTGCGCCGTGGGTTATGCAAGAGCTTTCAATGAGCCCTCAATTCCTGTGCAAGAAAAAATGTGATATAACGAATATTTCTACCATGATACTGTTAGCCTTACGTAAAGCTGGCAGTAAAATGCATTTTTTTGAAAAAATGCAGAGCCCAAAATTTGGCTTTTGGGCACTAAATGAGCCTGAAATGACCCCTCAATTATGGCATAGGACTGAAATTCATTGGGCAAAGTGGTACTTCCAGCTTTACCCACCTGCTTGGCTGGTAGCCGAAAGGTTCCGCGTTCTAATCCCGCGATTCGTATTTATTTTCTTTTAAATATTAAAATGCCTCATTATTTCATTGTTGAAAAAAGTTAATATAGTAATGCCATTTGGTCATTATTTATTCCTGTTTTTTTTTTAAATCTCTGTTTATCGTATTTTTTTATCACTCGTTTGGACAATTTTGTATTTTATTTATATTATTTATTCTTTAATAGTTTCTAGTATTTATGCTATTAAATTTAAATATACACGAAGTGTTTCAAATAAAAATTTCAATAATAAATACGAAATATCGGTGGATGCAGTGACGCATGTTATTGACGGCTTTTTGCAGTTTGCGGAAATTAGAAATAAGTGATCATTAAGTAGCATAAATATACTAAATAGTTTTAAAAAATGGAATAGGTAAATTCTTTGATAAAAAATGTCCGGATAGCGGGAATCGAACGCGCACAACCTTTCGGCTATCAGCGAAGCTCTCTGCCAGGGAGCTACCGATGTCTCGACATAATTTTGTATCGGCTCTATGACCATCCGTTTCCAATTTTAAAATGCATTTTTCTCGAAAATGCCTAAAAATTGGGTCTTTTTTATTTTTCTCAGAAAATCTCTGGTATTTACATTTCATTGATGAAAGTATACATTTAAACAAACGAAGCAGACCTAAAGGTGATGTTTTAAACAAAAAGGTTAATTTACTACCAAAAAACGCGAATTTTTAACAACCTTCAAGAATTCTCAACCAAAAAGTTGAATTTTTAAACAAAAGGATTAATTTTCTACTAAAATAAACGAATTTTTAACAAACTTGTAGAATGCCTAATCAAAAAGTTAAATTTTCAACTAAAAAGGATAAATCTTCGAACAAAAAATTTAATTTACTACCAAGAAAGACGAATTTTTGATCAAATTAAAGAATTCTAAACCAAAAAGTCTTATGTTCAACTAAGGAAGATGATTAAACAAAAAAAGATTAATTTACTATCAAAGAAGATGAAGTTTTAAAAAGATTCAAGAAGTGTAAACAGAAAAGTTAAATTTTCAACTAAATAAAGAATTTTTAAAATAAAAGATTAATTTCATAAAGGAAACAACTAATTTTTATTAAAATTGAAGAATTCTTAATAAAAAAATTTGATTTTTAAACTGAAAATGAAATTAAAAAAATAATAATTTACTACCAAGAAAGACGATTTTTTAATAAAATTGAGGAATTCTAAACCAAGAAGTTAAATTTTCAACTAAAGAAGATGAATTTTTGAACTAAATTATTAATTTACTACCAAAGAAGATGAATTTTTAACAAAATTAAAGAAGTGTGAACCAAAAAGTTGAATTTTTTACTAAAAAAGAAGAATTTTCAATTTAAAAAAATTCGTAAACAAAAAGATGAATTTTCTACGGGAAAAATGAATTTTTAACGAAATTGTTGAATTTTTAACTAAAAAGGATTATTTTTTAACAAAACGGTTAGTTTACCATTGAAAAAGAGTAATTCTTTTTAAAACTTAAGAATTCTGAGCCACAAAGTTGAATTTCCAACTAAAAAACAAGGGAATTTTTAAACACAAAAATTAATGTTCTACTGAAAAAATGAATTTTTAACCCAATTGAAGAATTCGCAATCAAAAAGTTAAATTTTTAACTGAAAAAAAAGATTTGTTAAAAAAAAAAACAATTAGATTACTGCCAAAAAGGACAAATTAAAAAAATTCGGGAATTCTCAGCTGAAAAGTTGAATTTTTAACTAAAAAGTAGAGTTTTCAAATAATAAGATGAATTTACTACCAAAAAAGAAACATTTAAAATGAAATCTAAGAACTCTCAACCATCTGGAAACGTACTAAAAGCGTTTCTATATGTACTTTTAGAACAAACATTTCTCTAAATGCTAAAAAGTTAATATACGTGTAACGTTACTTTCACTGTGGCCACTCACTCCCCTCCCCGTTTTCAACACTATGTTTTGTGACACCCACCGACTAAAGTGGTAATGTAATTTATTCAAGCTTCCTAATTATAATTTAGGAATTTATCATGTTTTTTATTTAGTTTTAATTAAAAAATTTGAAATTTTAACGTCTTAAGATTTTTTTAAATTTTACAATGTTTTTTATCATTAAAATGCAGAAAAAATCATTTAATTACATTGATTGAAAAATGCTATTCTTATTTGTACTAAGTTACTACATAACCCTGGATCACTAGCAACTTTTTGGGTTGACAAAAAAATTACCTTGGAAAATCTTTGTAATAAAGAGGCCAAATAAATTTTTGTTATTTAGAAAAATAATTTCTAATGCAAACGCATATTTGTGATAGCAAAGTGACAATACAATCCGAAAACGCATTGGAATTCTTTTTTACTTTTTTCTAGTTTTTCAAATACAGTTTTTTATAATACATAAAAATTTGCTTGTTACTAATAGTTAGATGTTTACATAAATTACTTGAACAATTTATCATTGTTTCTAGCAATTTGCTCTGAATATTTTAACTTATTTTGAAATTCTAGTTAGATCCTAGCCTAAGAGTGCACAAAATGCGTTTTTTATCTGCTTTTGAGGTTATGTAACCGAACAAGAAAAATGTCTACCACGAAAGCTAATATGGAATTTGAAAGTACAGATCTTCCTCTTTCAAACCTACTTGGATTTATTAGGATATCTTTATTTTTCACTGAAATATTGTAATATGGAATTTTTTATTTTAGCATTTAAGTTTTTTGTTATAACCCCTACAAGATCCAATATGGCGGCCACAGTTTAGAGCTTTAAAAAAGAACAAAGGATCCCGCACAAAATGCTAACGAAAAAGCGTGCAGTCGTTTGGAACCAAACTTCGCGCATTGATAAAACAAAAGAAGACGGACTGCGCGGAATGCTACTGCGCACTCAGTGTGCATTCTAATGTTCACATTCGCTGCATGTGCGCGCCGTTCTACGGCGCAGGCAGTCTTCGATCCCTAGCTGGCTCACTGAGCTGGCGACGCTTTTATGACTTGTTATGTGTAGGTGATGAAATTCGTTTTTTGCTACAAATCTTTCCGTGTCAGAGATCACGTTTGAGAGGCGGGCTAACGGTTAGATGCGTAGGTAATAAAATTTTTTTGTTTTTGAAATCTGTCTGGCGGTTACATTTCGCGTCGATCGTGATTTTTGTATATAGTGAGTTTTAGAATTTCCACGTTACTGTTCATTATAAGAAAAAAAAATGAGTTCAAGAACTCCTTGCGTTAAGAAAGATAATACGTTTTGTCACGTTTATGGAAAGTATGAAACGGAGAAATACCTTTGATCAATTAATGACTCGATAAAAACTTCATACTTCAACTGTTATGGGACTTCAATAAAAAACGACTAAATTCGCTACTCCCAGGGTTAGGTGGGTTAGCCTGCTTATATATTTAGTAGGTGTGATTTCTGGGTTTAGGTGGATTAGCAGGTAGGAGGGTTAACGCGCTTGTGGCATGGAACTTCCTTATTCCAAGAAAAATATGCGACAAAACTTATTGCTCCCAGAGTCAGGTGGGTTAGCATGCTTGGTGCTTGATAGGGGTGGTTTCTATCCGTAGGAAACGGCTTCCGTAGAAATGAGAAGACACGGGTTCCATATTTTTTATTGTTTTATCAATGTGCAAAGTTTGGTTCCAAACGACAGTATGCTTTTTTGTTAGTATTTTGTGCGGAATCCTTTGTTCTTTTTTAAAGCCCTAAATTGTGGCCGCCATATTGGTTCTTCTAGGGATTATAACAAAAAACTGACAACGACAATAGAAAGGGCACCCTCAAAAACTCCTGAGAGAATATTTTGAAGAAAAAATATCGTACCGTCAGTAATAGAGAATGCGTTATATAAATCTGAATACCTCAGCGTTAATGGGCTAAATCGTTAAAATAAAAAATTTCAAATTACAATATTTTGGTGAAAAATAAGGATATCCTAATAAATCCAAGTAGGTTTGAAAGGGGAAGATTAGTACTTTCAAATTCCTTATTCGCTTTGTAATAGAATTTTTTTGTACAGTTACATAACCTCAAGAACAGCTAAAAGACTAGGGTTGTAGTATTTCATGAAACATTCGTTCAATGAAAAGTTTCATTAAACTTTCAAGTTCTCGTGAAACATTGCAATGTTATTAGTTATATTTAATAGACTCATGCCGAAGTAAATACAAATGGTATATTTGTACTAAAATTTTATTGAGAAAAAAAATTTGGTTACAAAATTTAACAAACAGATGGGCTTATTTTATTACACACAAAAAATTGCATTTCATAAATTTTTCTTATTAAAACATCTTATATGTTAACTGACAAATAAAAAACTTATTTTTATTATCAGTCTTTAGCGCGTACATATATTAAATTGAAGGTGTTTTAATATCATCAGCACCTTCATTTTCTCAAATAGCAAAGAAATCTTAACCAGTCTCTTTAAAATAAAAAATGATTTCTTGTAATCACGATCAGTCTTTCTAATTTCCTCGCTTCTTAATTACCTTTACTTTATATCATTATTTATAACACTTTCTAAATATTGTACGAATAAATCTTCATCTAAATGTTCCTCCAAGGTTTCATAGCTTCTCTGTTCATCATAATCCACATTTTCTTCTGCATCCACGATTTTTGCCGCCATTTTGTGATTAATCTCGCACAATTCATTATATATTGCTTCATAATTTATCTTCTTTTCAGAGAGCGTTTATTTTAGCTTCTCACTTGATTCTAAGTACTGCGAAAATAAATCATTATGATAAATAAACGATAAATTTATTTGTAATGTATTATATATGCTAAAATAGAACAAAATTTTCGTTATGATATTTTTATGAATTCAAAAGATTTTTCAATTATATGGGTTTAATTAAAAAATATATACCTTCCAGTTTTGCTCAATATAGGTAAGCTTTCCAGTTCTTTTTAGTAAAAGACGATTGGTTGTCTTATTATGTACGAGGGTGGATCAAATATAAATCGGAATTTTACAAATACTTTTCTTAGCCAATCGCAAGCACTCTCACAGTGTAGGTTCTTGTAATGTTGTGTATTAGGAGTGGGTAAAACGCTTGGTGAGCTGTTTGACTCAGTCAATTCGTCAGTACAGCTATGAGTGAGCAACAGGTTCCAGCGTCCGTTGCACAACGGGTTATAATAAAGTTTTCAACTAAAGAAGGCGTTAAACCGTGCGAAATTTTGACTCGATTGAAGGATCAGTATGGGGATGATACTCTGTCTAAAACTCAAGTGTTTGATTGGGCCAAAAAGTTTAAGAGTGGACGAGAAAGTGTGGAAAATGTGAGTCATAATAGACCTCCAAGATTAAGTGTCTCTGGCGATAACATTGGTGCAGTTCGTTACCTTATTGAAAGTGATAGGCGGTTCACTATTCATGAAATCGCTTTACAGGTGGGCATTAGCTATGGCAGCGCTCAAACAATCATTAAAAATCATCTTGGTTTCAAAAAAATCTGTGCCTGATGGGTCCCGAAGTTATTGAACGAAGATCAAAAAAACATCCGACTGCGAATCAGTAAGAGACACCTGAATCGATTTCAGCGGGAGGGAGAGACTTTTTTGAAGCATATCGTGACATGTGATGAAACATGGGTGCATCATTACACTCCCGAGTCCAAGATGGCGAGTAAAGAATGGCGATGGAAAGACGAAGCCGGTCCTGTGAAAGCCAAAACCCGTCTCTCAGCCGGTAAGGTCCTCGCGACCGTCTTTATCGACTACAGAGGAGTGTTGCTAATTGATTTCCTACATGATCGACGTACGGTTAACGCTGCCTACTACTGCCAGCTGTTGGAGGCAGCAAAAGACGCGGTAACCCCATCAGAAACGTCATCCTTCTTCATGACAATACCAGGCCACATACGGCGGGTGAAACGAAACAAAAACTGGAGAATATGCATTGGGAAACCCTTGAGCATCCTCCATACAGTCTGTCAAGTTAAAGCGTGGGTGGCTTTACTCGCAGTCGGTAAGGTGTATCGACATGATTTTGGTGTCAAAATATTAAGAAGAGCTCCCTCT
>NC_046661.1:103521157-103539969 GCF_010883055.1 Belonocnema kinseyi | reverse complement strand
GCGTGAAGGAGACTATGTAGAAAAATAATCAATAGTATTTTTGTATTGTTTTATAAATAAATAAATATTAAAAAAGAATTCCGGTTAATATTTGATTCACCCACGTACATCTATGTGGTTGATAAGTTTAAGGAAGCTTTCTTCCACACTCCTTCTTGCAGTCTGAACATATTAAGTTCTGTGAGCACATCTTGAATTGAAATTTTCTCAATATCCGCGTAGTATCTTGTTAGGGTGATTATGTATTCTTGAGCTTCCAGAACCTCGCTGTCAATCAAATCTTTTCCGCGCTTTGAAGGATCTAAAAAGTTGGCTGCATAATGAACAGGTTTTATGCAAAAGTCATATCGATACCCAAGAATCTGATTTATCTTATTATTATGTTCTGATAAGAATAGTGAACTTGGCACCACTTTTTGGATGTGCTCCCTGATTTCTGAGAATGCAGTGATGCCACGAGATGAATGGCTTCAGAAAAGTTACACATTCCTCGAGAACGTTCCAAAAGTTCGTATTAAGTAAGATCGTTGTTAAATCTCTGCTCAAAAGTTTTTCAGCTCGAGGATCTATGCACATCTCTCGAAGGGCAATTTTATTGATAAGAATACTTTGCATACACAAAAAGATCGTGTCAAACCTCGTTTTTCCTTGCTTTTGCAAAGCGGGTTGCTCAATAACAGTCCCTATAGATAACATGCATATATTTTAGTAGGATTAAACAAAATGATTAATTCTTTAAAATTAATATTTTGAACGTATGTTACCTGATTATTTAGCGGCAGCTTTTATCACAGATTGTCCTTCTGTGAAAATTGACAGGAGAATCTGGCTGGATTTCACTTCCTTAGTGGCTGTTGAACAGTAGTCTTTAATCTCGACGATGGTATGTACTTCTAAACATATATCCTTAAAAAATAAGTGGATTCCATGTAATAGACAACCATATGCTGTAATATGAGGATATTTTTCTTGCACAAGCTTCCAGGCTAGCTTCATATTAGAAGCATTATCCGTAACAATGCCGACAATTCGTTGAGCTCCGACTTCTTCTATAATCTCTAATATTATATTTGCAACGTTTAATCCAGTATGCCTTTCTGCTCCAGTAGAAATCGTTTCATAAAAAAATGGTTTTGGTGTATTTAGAATGACAATGATAATTCCCCGTCTATGAATATCGGACCAACCATCCATCTGAAGAGCCAAACATGGTGCTAATTCTATTTGCTCGTCAACTTTTTTCTCTACTCGTGTGAATTCCTCATTTAGTAGATGACTGGATAAATCATATCGTGATGCAAGCCGGAAACTTGGATTCAGTTTAAAAAAAAGATAACCAGTGATCATTCTCCACGACTGACAGAGGAGTACTCGAGCTATATATAGCCCTTGCAAACAAGATTGCCAACTTACGCTAAAAAGTCAATATACATTTTTAATTTTTAACAAATAAAAACATTATATTTTTTAAATTATATGATAAGAATGCAAGGCCGGTCAAAACTTTCTGGACCACCTCTTTTTTTATGAATGATTCAGTTCTATTAATTTTATTTACGTCAGAGCTAAAAAAATTTCTTTTTGAAGGGTTGAATCCTGTCAAATTTCTGTATAAAATGAGCTAAGGATGAAGCCAATATGTCTATTTTTGAAATAGATGTGGCAAAAATAGTGTAAATTGCTATAGTTTATTTAATTTTCAATAACTTTCGTAATAATCAATATTTTTTAATGCTCTCAAGTCTATTTTTAAGCTATTTTTCCACAGTATCGCAGCAGGTTATGAGCGTAAATCTCAAAATTTTCTATCACAGTGCAAGAACATAAAGTTGTTCTATTTTCATAAGATGTTGCGATACTGTGGAAAAATAGCTTTAAAATGAGCCCAAGCACATTGAAAAACGTTTAATATTTCGAAAATTATTGAAAATTTAAGAAAAAATTGAAATTTTCACTACTTTTGCAATACCTACTTAAAAAATAGACAAATTGGCTTTATTCTGGACTCATTTTATACAGAATTTTGAGAGCATTCAACACTTTAAAGAGAATTTTTTTTAGCTCTGACGTAAATAAAATTAATAGAACTGAATCATTCATAAAAAAAGAGATGGTCGGAAACTTTTGACCGGCCGTGTATATCGAGTTTATTATATTATTTTATTAGTGCATAATTTCAAATACTGAATATATATCACTATTTATTTATGAACACAAACATTAATAGTTTTTATTTATTTATCAAACGAAACGCGCCATGAGAATGTGCAGATATTTTATATTTCAAAACGAATTCTAGCATTACATATTTATATACTTTAAAAAATGATCGTAACTAATTCTAAATTTCTTGAATTTTTGCAAAACATGATGGAAACTTACTTGCAAAGTCTCTGAGACAGCTTTATCCTTCAAAATAAAATCATCCATAGAACTGTTGATCAACTTTATTCCTTTATTTGACGCATTAAAATCTTCACAGTCAGTGGTCTCAGTTGTGTCGTCTTTCTCAAGTTTTTCTCCGGCCACTTTTTCTTTGATTTCTGGCGAGCATTTCAAACAGTCTTTTATATGTTTAATTAATTGGTTTGTATTTGATAAATTTTCCCAACTGCAGTAATTGCATATAGCTTTTACAACAGATTTGTTATTTTTATTTTCAACGAGTCATGTAGAAAAGTGCTTATGCACACAGTGCCTTTCTCGTGGCATTTTGAAGTAATCAGAGAAACAATAAAAAAATTTTCACTAATATTACAATTCCACTGTAGAAATACTGCATAAAACTTCAAAACAAGTTTAAACTTGCGGCGAAGTGGCATAAGATACGAGCAACGAATCCCTAACCTGATCTGACTTCCGCGCATGCGCATTTGGAAGTTCTCTCTTTTCCCCCCAATGTTTCATGAAACGATGAAACTTTGAGTATGAAACATTTTAAAGTTTCAAGTGAAAGTTTCAATGTTTCAAGTGAAAGTTTCAATGTTACAATGAAACGTTTCATTGCTAACAACCCTATAAAAAAAGCGTTTTTTGTACTTTTAGGTTAGGATATCTTGAAAACCTGACGTGCAGGAGCAATTTTGAGTTCGGTTCCGGATTGAGCGCATCAAAATCCTTCGGAAATGTTTGGTCTGTTTTCTGGCTTTTGACTTTTGTGACACTTTGTCGGCCTGTGTAATCAGTCAAATTTGTGAGAAATAATTGTTTTAACAATTTATAATTATTATAAATAATTTCTATTTAGATACTGTTGGAAATATGCGGTTTTTCTGAAACATTCAACTTTGTGTACACTTTTCACTTAATGTGAGGTAAAAATTAAATCAATTTAAGAAACATAACTGTTTAAATAAAGTTATAAATGCCTTCTCGTGCATTAATTCAAGGCAGTTGCGGTTTTTTTTCTTAAGTTTCTAAATTTTCTTCGTCTTAGTTATGAACAAATAATAAACGAACAATGAAGATAATTATTTTAAAACAATCTTCCTTTTGTGTAAATATATTTTTCTGAATTAAGACAGATAATATAAATATTCTTCAAATTTTCTGCATGGATCATTATTAATCGTCATTTTTCCTTGAAGTAGTTGTTCAGTACCTCTCAGTTTCAAACATGTTGTTTAAACAATTATGTTTATCAACTCGCATTAATTACTAATTCACTAATTAAGAAGTCGACAAGAAAGATAAGATAGTTATAAACATTAATAATTTATTTTTATTTGCCAAATTAACGACCAATATCGTTCCGAAGACTTTTTACAATAATACTTTCAAAATTGACCAGAATGTTAAGCATTAAAAAAATCATAAACAAATTGCTCTATTGCTCAATGGCCAAATATCCTCAAATTTCTTTATGAAATCAACTAAACATGTTTCGTCAATGACCCTTAGAAATAATTATTTGCAAATTGATAACAATTATTGATAATTGAAAAATTTTATAAAAAATTGCAGTTTCACTTTAATGAATCAATAGGATCAGTTTCCTTAATGGAATTATCTACTTTTAATCAAATTATGCCAAATTGCAGTTTGATTTTTTTAAATAAATAGGCTGAATTTTCTTAGCAATATCAATTAAGGCTGTCTTCTCAATATCTCTTCGCAATGATGATTCTCAAATTGATAACAAATCGTTAATAATTTTTTTTTTATAATTATATAAAACTGCACAATTTTACTTTTTCTAATGAATGGGCTTATTTTTCTTGAGGAAATTAAAAAAAAAAGTTATTTTAATGACTATTTTCGGAATGTACTCCGCAATGAAAAACTCAACTTTTTGCAGAATCAAAACTAGAAATGCGTTTACCCAATTAACAAATAACAACAATTACGAATTACTTAAATAATTATAAATTTTTTTTTAATTCTAAAAATATTGGCAAATAATTGAAGAAAGTGTCATGAAAATAATTATGAAAAGCATAAAGTGAAAATTCGAAAAAAAATTGGAAGGATAATGAGAAAAAGAAACTTTTGTAAATAGGAGACAATAAGGAAATAAAGAAAGTAAGGGTAAAAGTGTATAGAGTAAACAAGAAGAAAAAATGAGGATGGATAAGCATGAGCAGTGAAGGGGAAAGTTATGAGGAAGCAAAGAGGGAAAATAAAAACATAAACATTCGGAAATAAGGCAATTCTGAATCGATAATTTACTATTTAAAATCAACTACAGTGTCAGGGGGGTGCTTCCACTGTATTGCCTAATGCAAAAAATGTGGCACGAGAGTTGAAAACGGCCATGCGGCGGCGCTAGTAGTAACTTTGTTCTACAAAACCATACAGTACCATAGGAAAATTGCATAAAAATTACAAAATAAATATAAAAAAACACTTTAAACTCATTTTTTCTTTATAGTGTAGAGTCAAGTAGAAAATGAGACTTATTTACTTACGTATTATTTTGTTTAATATAGGAAAAAGCAACAAAATTAACATAATTCAAATTTTTAAAAATTATTTAGATATTCAGAAATTATAAACAATAATAAAAAAATAAATAACGAATACACAAATGAAAGAAAAAAATTCCAGAAATATATATTATTGTCGAATTATAAAATTTTCAAATTTTCAAATAAAGACAAGATTTTTAATTAACAAAAAATAAAATCCCAAATTTCAAAATATCCAAAACTAAAATTCACCGACTTCAAAACCGACTTTTAAAATAAACGAATTATTAAGTTCCTGACAAAATTTTGAATTCCGTAAATTTAGAATTTTGCAACATAGTTAATTAATTATTAATTTATAAGTAATTAATAGAATTATAAATAAGGTAAACAATTTAATGAATCATTAATTAATAATTTATTAACTATTTTCGGAAATTTTAAATTTCGTCAAACTTAGTTTACAGAAATGGAAATATTTGTGAGAATTTAAAAATTCGTGTAATTTATAATTCGGCCATGTTTTGTTGTCGCTAATTTATGATTTAGTTATTCTTTATTTCGTTATTTTGTATTAGTCCCGGATATTCAAACACTTTAAAATATAGTAATGAAGATATAATTTTTTTTTATATTGCCGCTTTACAATATAATGCTACTATATAATAAATATAATTATTATATCTATATATGACAAACAAAGAATATGATAAATCCTGAAATATTTTTTCTATTACAATGAAATAACCAACTCTTAAATGTGATATTTTTTAATCAATTAGACTTTGTAACGAAGCTAAAATATTTTAACATTTGTATGTTTCCAAATTAAAAAAAATTATCTTACTCTCTTTTAAATTTTCCCAGCAATTTGAAGTAAATTTGTTTATTCTCTTGAAAACATTCAAAATTATTTTCAGTTCTACTAAATATTTCTTGAATTTACTCGATTTTTGTTTGTTTTTATTCTGTAATCTTACTAAATTGAAACATTTCGCTTCACAATCTTCTAAACTATTTTTGGAAATTTTCTAAAATTGTTTGTTATGTTTAAAAACCTTTTTGAATTTTCTCATATACTTCCTCGTTCAAAATAAAAAATTATCTAGAACTTCCACACGAATATAAGGAAAATTCTTCTTATTTTTTAATTTTGTCAGACCTTCTAAGCCTTCTAATTTCTAAAAATTATTCAAATTTTTTCTGCACTTTTTATTTATTCTGCAAGATTTTGAAAATTGCCCTAAAATCTGTCAGCTTCTTCTTTGACCATTTTTGAAATTTTCTAAAATCCTTTTAAATAATTTCTTTAAATTAATTTTTCGAAACTTGACTTGATTGGCCAATCAAGTTCGACCAGTCCCCATGGCGGGGCACTCTGACCAATCACAGGCATCGTAGAAAGTATACCTAAGAACATCATGACTTGATTCCTCAGTTTCAGGTCAGCCCTGAAGATGTGAACTGCAATGTTCGTGAAACGTCGGCAAACAATTCGTAGTTTTTTACACGAGTGAAACCCGAAATATCTCTTTTTATCAAAATGAATCATCGTGAAAGCATAAAATCTATTATCAAATAAAAAGTTATTTTAATTTTTCCTAGGAACCTGAAAAAATATCTTTCATTTTCGTGAAACTTTACAAAATTTAGAAAAAAACTTTACAAGTTTTATTTATTTTTGAATCGTTTCAAAACTTTTGATTATCTCTCAAACTTAATCAGATTTTTTCAGAAATTATGTAATATGACAAAATTGCAAAAAATTGCTTGAAAATCCTTCAAAACACTTTAAAAATTTTTAAATCTTCCAAGAATTTCAAGAACTTTTTTCACATCCTGACGAAATTCAGATTACCTAAAAAAATGGAAAAACTTGAAAAATTAAAAAAAAGGTCTCAAAGTCTTCTATATACTTTTAACCCACATTTTAAAATCTTTAAAAAATTCAATTATTCTTTTAAAATAAAACTGAAACCATTCCTCCTCAGATCTTTTATAATTATTAAAAAGCTTCTAACTCTTTTATTTGGGGTCTTCGGGTATTTTCATACCGGAGCGATAATTAATGGAAATGATTCGATAAAAAAAAAAAGAAAAACACTATTAGAAAAATCCACTGTGTCATTTTCACAATAATTATATAAATAAACTATTTTCTTCATACATTTTAAAGAGTATTTAACGGCTCTACATGACAAAAGACACATAATAGTCAAAACAACTAGAACAAAGTTACTACTAGCGCCGCCGCAAGGCCGTTTTCAACACATGGGCCATTTTCAACTCTCGGTGATAGGAGGCTGTACAGCCTACAATTCTTAATCGATTCTTAAATTTTCTCAGAAGTGACCAACAATAGTTGCATTAGAGCGTCTATGGATTAGATTTTTTAATTTGTATTCCTATCTATGTTTTAAAGAAATAAGCACAGAGCGAAAGTAAGACTTTTTTCAATTATTATTTTTTTATCTTTATACATATAACTCAATTAATTAATTCAATATCGAAGTGTCTGAAGAATATAAATAATTAACAGGAAGTCGAATCTAATTGATATAAACAAATTGTATTGAAAAAAAAATTTAAATCATGGAAATTTTACTTGCAAAGTATATTTGTGAGTTGAAATTGCTTGATTTTATTGAATCGATCATATCTGATTATGAAACTTTGATGTTTGGTATAACTTTTTTATTTTATAAACAAATTATATAAACAAATGGATAGTGTAGACATTTATTGGCTAACTTTAATCGTTTGATTTCTTAGTACCTTTAAATTATATTAGTGGTAATATTTAGCGATCAAGATGGGTCATTCGATATTATTTGTTAATTTTATCAACAATTTTGATAAACAAATGCATAGTTTGGTAATTTATAGAGAGAAAGTAATCGTTTTTCTCTGTACTTGTCTCTAAATTACATGAGTCGTGATTTTTACTGACGAAGAATTGTTAATCGATAATATTTGTTTATTTCATTAAAAAAATTTTATAACCACATGCATAGTTTCACTATTTATAGACAGACAGTAATCATTTTTCTTTCTAATCGCCTTGAAATCATATTAGTGGTGATTGCTTTGACACCAACTTATAATTTGATAATATTTGTTTGTTTTACAAACAAATTTTATGAACAAATGCATAGTTTCGTAATTTATGGTCAAAAAGTAATTGTTTTTCCTTCTTAACGACTTGATATTATATAAATGGTGATATTTAGTTATGATTAATTGTTATTCGATATTATTTATTTATTAAAAAAATTTTAACAAATATTATGAAAAAATGCATAGTTTGTCCATTTATAGACAGAAAGTAATCGTTTTTCTTTTTAAACGTCTAAAAATACTATAAGTAATGATGTTTAGTGTTGAAGACTTCTAGTTCGATATTATTTGTTTATTTTATAAATAAATGCATAGTTTGGACATTTATAGAGAACTTGAAAGCTAGTTCTTCTAGATTCTAGAACACCGCAAAAAAATGTCCAGTGATATTATTTGAGACCAATAATAAAAAAATATCACTTTCTGTCTACAAATGGCTAAACTATAATTTTTTATAATATAAACAAACAATATCAAATAACAAATCCTGATCCCTGAACATCATTACTAATATAATTTTAAGGCGGAAATGAAGGAAAAAGTTTACGTTAGGTCTATAAGTGGTAAACTATGCACTTATTTATAAAAATTAATGATAAAATAAACAAATAATATCGAGCGAGAAGTCCTCACCACTAAACAATATCACTTATTTAATTTAAATCCGTTCAGAAAGAAAAACGATTACTTTCTCTCTTTAAATGACCAAAGTATGCTTTTGTTTATAAAATTTTTTTATAAAATAAGCAAATATTATCGAATGAACAATGTTTATAACTCATCATTACTATTTATATAATTTAATGTTACTAAGGAAGAAAAATATTACTTTCGACCAATAAGTGCCTAAACTATGGATTTATTTATATAATTTGTTTATAAAATAAAGAAATTATACCAAACATTAAAATTTCATGGTCAAATATGACCCTGTCGATAAAATCAAGCAATTTCAACTGATAATTGTTTGTTAATATAATTTGTTTATAACAATTAGATTCGATATCATGTTAATTATTATTATTCTTTAGATACTTTAACGTTAATTTTCATCGAA
Organism: Belonocnema kinseyi; assembly: GCF_010883055.1. Lineage (NCBI taxonomy): Eukaryota > Metazoa > Arthropoda > Insecta > Hymenoptera > Cynipidae > Belonocnema > Belonocnema kinseyi. Next base: position 103,530,888 of record NC_046661.1, on the reverse strand, counting down.
AATGGGAATAATTAACTTAATTGTTTAAAAATATAAAATAATAATAAAAAATGTCTCATTTTCGCTCTTTGTTTATTTATATACAAAATAGAAAATGATAAAAATTAAAAAAATGTATACATCCATTGACGCGCAAAATTATAATAAGATAGTAAATTAGGGAAATGAATACGAAAATCAGGATATTGTAGAAGTAATTAATGACAAAAAGTAAAATGAGAAGAAAGCAATTAAGAATGATGATAATAATAAAACTTCTTTAAATAACATGGGGCAATGAGAAAATTAATAAAAAGAGTAAAAGGGAGAAAATTAGGGAAATTATAAGGGGTGAGTTAGAATTAAAAATGAGGCAGGATAATGCGAAATTAAATTCTGAGGAGTATGGAAAATGAGATTTTTTTTATCTGAAAATTAACGTTTTTACCTGAAAATGTAACTAATTGTCTTTTTCTGAAAATAGTAATTTTTCGTTAAAAAATTAAGTTTTATGATTTTCATTATCAATTCTTTTTTTCTATTGAAAATTTTTCTACTTTGTTGAAAGTTAAACTATTTATTAAATATTTATTTTATTAGCAGAAAATTTAAATATTCTACAGAAGATTTATGTATATTAGATGAAAACTCGTTTTTTTTTTGGTTGAAAATAAATTTTTTAACCGTAAATTAACTATTCTTTTGAAAAACTGATTGTTTTTGGTTAAAACTTCAACCGTTATAATTTTAATTGTGAATTCATATTTTTTGGCTGAAGATTCAGCTACTTGGTTGAAAGTTCAACTATTTTTTTAAGCATCCATTTTATTGGTTGATGATTGAACTATTCGTGGAAAAGTAATCTTTTTGATTATACATTTAATAACATGGTTGAAAGTTAAACTAATTTGTTAAAACTTTATTTTTAGTTGTTTTTCCTAAATCCAAGTATATCGCTGTTGGTCGAAATTTTCTAATTTTGGTTAAAAGTGCAACTGTTTTGTTCGAAATAATTCTATTTAGGTCGGTGGTTAAACCATTTTATTGAAAATACGTCTTGAATTATAAAACTCAATTGTTTTTTGCTTAAAATTAAAATTTAGTTTGTTTGGCATATCCGCTATTAAATTTTTTGTTGGTGATTGATCTTTTTTCGTTTAAAAAAATTTAACCAATTGTTTAAAAATTGATCTTTGTTAATAAAAAAATGTTCGTTGTATGTTGAAAATTCAACGGTTTTGTCAAAAAGTTATATTAGTTTTTAAAATTCAATTATTTTGTTAAAAATGTGTCTCGTTGTATAGAAAATTGATCTGTCTTTTGAAGAAATCGTCCTTTTTTCAAAATTTAACATTTTTTGTAGAAAACTAATTTTGTCTGTTGTTGAAAATTCAACTATTATGTAAAAAATGAAATATATAATATATAATATATTGTAATATATAATATTGTAAATATTGTAATATTGTAATATATAATATATTGTCCTTTTTATGCACTATTCATGCAATTATTTCTATTCTATATTTTTGTTGTTGTTAATTGGTATACTTCGTAGTGTTGATATCATATTCACAGTCCAAGAAAAGTCTCACTAATCGTTTCTATCTTCTATAAAGGACAACTTATCACTAAATGAGTGTAAATTCAACAGTTGTCTCTGTTCAATAAATTTGTCAGATTTAGATACCACAGATATCAAAGAACCATTTTAACGAAAATAATGGAATCAGAGTGCGCGTCGGATCCACAAATTTTTGAAAAAACACCACTGGTGAGTCAATTTTTAAGATCCTTTATTTTTGTTAAATTTGTGAATTTCCTATTTAATTATTTTTTCAAGAAATTTTGAGACATTAACAAATTTTTGGATTTAAAGATGCAATGAAAAGCTTAATAAACATACACATTACAAACAAATCAATTAACCATACATTCGCAGGATTTTTTTGTTACTTGAAAAGTTAAGATTAGATATTTTTAAATGTAAAGAAAAATGGATGGAAAATGAAAGAATTCACTGAGTTCAAAGGTGAAAGCAAAAAATCGAGAGGTTTTTCAATATTATGATTTGAGAATATTATTAGACGTTCAGTTCAAAGAGTGCTCGTGCCTAAGAAATATGAGAGACTTAAATAAAATTCCGGAAAATTGTGAATTTATAAAGATGTCTTCGCTGGTGAATGTTTTTGATTGCAAAAAATTTTATTTTGCTTATTTAAATATTTAAAGAATTAAAACAAACAGAAGAGGAATAAAATTTTACTCAAGATCATATAACAATTACATGCCCTATTATCCTTAAGTGAGAAAAGATGCAATTTTAAGAAGACTGATTAAATACGTGGAAAAGAATTTAAAATTCTACTAACCATTATTATCATTATTATTTATTATTGTCATTTATTTTTATAACATTTTTTAAATAACTAGAAAACAAACATGTGTGAGATTTTTTTTTGATAATTGATTAAAATTAATTTATTAACATCAAAATTAATCAATAATATGTTTTTTTCAAACAATGATTTTTTATTAGAACTAACCATTTTAGAAGAAACATGCTGATATAATACAACAAAAAATTATTAAAATTTCAAATCTTCTGTTAAAAAAAGGTTTGTTTTATATTAAATTACCGATTATCACAAAAACTGTTTATAATATTAGGAAAAAATGATAATCTGATTCAAGGATATTTGTTTAAATTAAACCCATGGCCAGTGGAAACGTGAACATAACCTTAAACTGTTTCATAATTTGTCCATCTTTTTGTTACTTAATATCGATATTCCGGATAAAAAGCGTTGTCTAAACCAATGATAATAGGAAAAAACTTTATCTTCATTGCAATCTAATTCTTTTTAACACTAAAAATAACTATTTATATTGAAAAACACCGATGTTATTTGAAATTGCTAAAAAACTTTTAATATATTTTAAAATCTAATTTATTAAAACTAAAAATACGTATTTTCGACAAAAATCACTAACATAAACCAAAATTCTTAAAAAATTCTGAATAAAACATAACCTAAAATTCTGATAAATTATGGTTTTCCCTTGAAACATAATGATTTTTGAATAAAAATTACAAATTTTGTCAAAAACACTGACACAATGCAAAATTGTTCAAGTTTGTAAATTTTATTATTTTAAACGAAGATCAATACATTTAAATGTAATCATTTTCGTTTATAAACACCAATCTTTCAGGTTCAAAACATCAACAAAACCTAAAGTTGTTGAAAAATTATAAATATTCATTGACATTCAATCATTATTTATATAAATCACCAATCATTTTTGACGAAAAATCCTCACATCATATTATAGAAAATTAATTAAAACAACCAATTTCCTGCCATAAGCGTTAATACAACCAAAACTGTTCACAAATAGTTAATACGATCATGTTTTTTTTTAAATACCAATTTTGTATGCAAAACGTCAGCGTAAACAAAAATTATTTAAAAAATACGAACCTTTTAAATGTAATGTTTTTAGTTTGAACATGTAAATTTTTGGTAAAGAACGTTAGAAACAAGAAAAATTAAATAATTGAAAACTTTTTAATCCCGAAATTTAAAAGTTTTTTTTTAAATAACAATTTTCGCTCTAAAATGCTAACATAGCCTAAAACAGTAAAAAAGTTATTATTCTTCTTTCAAATGTTTTTTTTTTAAACCATTTTTCAACAAAAAATAGCATAATAAGAAAAATGTTAAAAGATTCTACATTTTTTTAAAAGTATAATGATTTTTGTTTTAAAAAAAAATTTTTTGGGTCAAACGCTAACACAGTCTCAAGTTGGTTAAGAATGATGAACCTTTAAAATCTAATAATTTTTGTTTAAAAATTTAAATTTCTGGTAAAAAACGCTAAAAACCCGACAATATTAAATTGTTAACAAAAATTTTATATTAAAAATCTCATAATTAAATTTTAAAAAAGCACTTCCAGTGTAAAAATCTAACACTACCTAAAATTGTTGAAAATTGGGAATCTTGATTATTTTTGAATAAAATGCCATTGAAAACAACTAATACATCCCGAAATTATTATAAATTTTAAGTCTTCTGCAAATTTTTATGATTTTATATCAATTTTTTTTCAATTTTACTCTTCGCCGGAATGCGCACCAGTAGTTAAAAAGCGCAAAGCTTTTAAATTCGCATGAGGTTTTTAAAATAATTTTTCCTATGAAGGGATTATTTTTAGATTGAGTTTTCAAATCTGAAAATCTATTATTTTTATTTTACCATTTGTTTCTTTTTATTCATAGAAAATTCATTTTTTATGTACAATACATGAAATCAGTCCAAGTAAATTTTTGTTAAATAAAAAATGCAACATAATTCGCTCATAATTTTTAATAATATTTTTAAGCAAGAATGTGATGAGTTGATTGATCCATTTTGTATGGAAGATCATCCCCTGACAATAACTTTCGAGGACATAACTTCTGCTGCCTTCAAAGTGAAAACTGGAGTGATAAACACACCATGCGTGGTATGAAATTTATTTATTATATTTTATAATTTAAGTTTTACAAACAAAAATAATGAAATAGTGTTTTAAGTACATTGAAAAGAATTTTTTAGAATGTTAAAATCGATTTGAGACTTTGTTCACTAGACCCCTAAGTGCGTTTATGGTTTAAACAATAATAAATTGTCAGAAATCTACAAATTACTTCAGAGAAAAGTCTCACCATTAAAATGAATTAGAGAGTTCAAATAAAAATAAATTATTTATTGTACAAAGATGATCCATAATAACTAAAGATTATGTATGCAGATTCGCCTTAAGGCCAGGGAAATGTTTAAAAACCAAACAATTCTCAAGCTAAAGTTCTTTTATTTATGTTATAAATTCTATTAAATTGAAAATTCACCTTTTATTGTAAAAAAAGTCATCTTTTTTAGTTGTGAATGAACCTTTTTTTCGAAATGGTAGTTTCCTCTAAAAAATCGACTTTTTAACTCAAAGATTCAGAAATTTGGATGAAAATTAGATGTTTTTTTCAAAACAAAATCTAGCTTTCTATTTGAAAATTAGACTTTATTGCTATTTTATATTATAACTATTTGTTATCGAATTTCAATCTGTGAATATTAATTGTTCAAAATCGAATTAAATTGCTAAAAACTCAATTATTTTGCTAAAAATTTAACTATTTAATTGAAATTTTTTAAATAAATAAAAATATTAGTTTGAAAATTTATTTTATTTAAATGCAAATGCTAATGTTTGAATTCGAATCTGCAGATATAAATAGTTGAAAATTTAAATACTTGGTAAAAAATGTAAATACTTAGTTAAAAATTTCAACAGTTTTTGTTGAGAATTCGTTATTTTTTATAGAAAATTCGATTTTTAGAAATAAAAATTTAGTTTTAATGGTAGGAAAGTAATCCGCTTTCGTTAAATATTCATATTTCTTGGTTAATCATTAAATTCTTTGTTGCAAATTTAATTATCTCGTTAAAAATTAATTTATTTTTGTTTGACCATTCGGCCATTCAATTAAAAAACTCTTCATTTTTAACAGCTTGTACTTTTTAACTGTAATAAAAGAGACCAATTTTTTCGAACCGGGAAAAAAACCGGGAAATAACCGTGAATTTTTCCCGCCAATAAAAGTTTCTTTTACTTTTTGCACTATTTTATCATGTCTTAATTTTAAATAATTTTTTTTTATTTCTAGGAGTTAGTTTGCATAATCTCCTAACCATTCCTCTCTCTTCCCTCAGTAGCTACGAACAATCGGCTAAATGAATGAAATTTTGATCTCCATTTTAGTGAATTGATGTACAGAATTCCTGAATGTAAGACCAATAATCCAACGACCAAATTTAGAAAACCACCATAAAAAATTCCTATAGCAACTTCAAAAAAGATAAAAATTTTCATAAAAAATAACCGAAAGAAATACTTTTTTTGGATAAAAATAAAAAAGAGGGAAGAAAAATGAGAAGCTAAACTACCAAATTCCCTTCCTCGTCTTTTTCATTTCGTTCGACTTTTTTATTTTTATTATTATCAAATTACAATGAAAAAGACATTTGTAAAAAATAATCACCAACGTTTCGGCATCCATACAATACCCTTATCAAGGCAAGACAATTTTGAGCAGCCAGGAATAGCAACGTAACCACGATGCTCTCTCCCTTTTAGTAAATTCGTTGCTGCTCCTGTCATCTGTCCTCTTTTTTATTTTTGTAAAGAAAAAAAACTTATTCGCTTTTCTTCTTTTGATTTTAGTTTGAGAAATTCAGCACATTAACTTGATTATTAGACGTTGAAAAGAATTTTGAATTAGATTTTAATATCATTTAAATTTCTTTAATTTTGATAAATTGACCCAATGTGTAAGATCCCTCTTAATTTAAATAAAATTTCGTTAATTTAGTAATAAAAACACATAGATTCTTTCACAAAAAATCTTTGTACAGCAATCGAAGCTTTCGGCCCTGACTGGTATGGATCTTTATTTAAAAAAGGAATTTTTGCAAACCACAGGAAGTTTTAAAGAACGTGGAGCTCGAAATGCCCTGTTGAAACTTTCCCAGGAACAAATAGAAAATGGAGTAATTTCTGCATCTTCGGGAAATCATGCATTGGGCTTGTGCTACCATGGATCCCTATTAGGAATTCCAGTAACTGTAGTCATGCCTGTCGTGGCACCTATAATGAAAATTACTGCCTGTCGGCAATATGGAGCAACTGTAATAGTTGAGGGTCTTGATATGAGTGAAGCCAAAAGAGTGGCTCTTAAAAACTCAAAGGAAAACGGACTAATTTATATCAACGGGTGAGAATAAAGATAAAAATAAAATATAAAATAAGAGAGCTACATATTCCTATTTTCATCAGAAATTAACGCTTTTCAATTTTATTTGTTTCGCAGCTTTATAAAAACTAAATTCTAGAATTTTCAGCGAAGAATATCATCAATCATTACTTATAAGTCATCACATAACAGTCGTCATATATTTGTCATCGGCTAGTTATTACTTAATAATAACTTATCTGGCACAAGTTATCAAGAGTCACTTATCAGCCAGTAATAAATTTGCAGCGACTATTCATTAATCGTGTATCATTAGACATTCGGCATCAGTCATTCCCTATCCACACATCTACTTGTTTACACCGTATACACTCATTCACTCTTTTAATTTATTTCAGTTAACAACCCATCACCCACCCACTCATCCACCTATCCATCTACTATACACTCATCCACACAACCACTCATCCATCAATCTATCGATCTGCTAACACACCTATTTACACATCTACACATCCACTCAAACATATATTCTATTCATTCATCCATTTGCCCATCGACTCATCCACTTATTCACTTAGCCACTTATTCGCCTAATCGCCCATTCACTCATTCACCCATTCATTCAACCAAAATCCTCTTATTCACTGTTCCACCCATTCCACCTATCTACCCACCCACCTACTTTTTCGATTATCCACTTATACACTCATCTACTTATCAAATTGTCTACTCATCTATCCTAAACATAGTCATTTCCTCATCAGTTTATCTACTTAGATGCTCATTTATCAATTCACTTGTCCACGCATCCGCCAAAATACGCTCATTCACTAGGAAACAGAATGGCCTAAACACTTATTCACTCATTCACTTTTTTACCCATCCGCTAATCCACCAAAAACACACTTAACTACTCATCCACTTACTCACTCGTCCACCCATTTACACATCCACCTTGCCAAGTATCCACTTATCCCCTCATCAACAGATCCATCCATCCGCACACCTACTTATTTGTCCATCGACTAATTCACTCATTCGCCTATCCACTCACTCATCTATTTACTCATTCATCCAACCAAAATACACTTATTCACTGGCCCACCCATTCCAACTATCCAACCACCCATCTACTTATCCACTTTTCAACTTATCCGGTTTTCTCCTCATTTACCCTAAATACACTTATTTACTTGTCCTTCCAACTACTACAACATTCATTCACCAAAATACGCTTATTTACTGAATAACCCATTTACTCAAACACTCATTCACCTGTCCACTTATTCACTTATCCGCATATTCCTACTATCCACTCAATCATCTACCCATCCATTCATTCACTCATTCACTTATTCACCTATCTACTTATCAATTTATTGAATCAAAAACACATTGGCCCAACCAATATCTACCCATTCATCCACTCACTAATGCACTTATTTACTCATTTACTCCTCCACCCATCTACCCATGCACTCATCCAATTATCCACTTATCTGATTATCCAACCCAAATACACTCATTTGCATATCTACCGAACCACTAATTCAGCAATCCGCTCCTCCACAAATTTACACAAAATACACTCATTCACTTGAATACTTATTCAGCAATCCACTCCCCCACTCATTCACACAAAATACCCTAATTAAACCAAATATCCATTAACCCATTCACTAATTAATCAATACAATTACTGACTTAACCACACATTCACCCATCCGCTCATTTACCCACATTCTCATTCACTCATCCATTTATCGATTTATCCACTTATCTACTTATCAATTCACTAACGCCTCTACAAATCGAACCATTTACACAAAATAAACTCATTTACTCCTTACTCATTCGCTTATTCGCCCAAAATACACTTAATCACTCATCCACTTGCTCACTCGTCCATACATTCATGTATACATCTATCCAACTATCCAATTATCCCCTTATCCACCCGTCCATCCATCCGCATACCTACCCATTTGCCCATCGACCCATGCACTTATTCATGCATCCACTTACTCATCCATTTACCCATCCATCCAAACAAAATACACTCATTCACTGGTCCACTTATTCCAACTATCCAATCATCCACCCACTTATCCACTTATCAACTTATCCGGTTGTCCATGAATTTCCGGTTATCCATGATAAATAAACTCATTTACTCGTCCATCTATCTGCTCAAGCAATCATTCACCCATCTACTTATCTCCGCATTCACTCATCCAAGCCTTGATTCATCTACTTATTTACTCATCAATTTATCAACTCCTCGACACATTTAACTCTTCAAATAAAATAAACTCATTCATTCTTTACCCATCCGCTAATCCACACAAAATACTCTTAATCACTCATCCACTCACTCACTCTTGCATCCATCCATCCATCCCCTTCTCCGTTTATCCAACTATTCACTTATTCCCTCATCTACCCATTCATGCATCCGCACACTTACCCATTTTCCAATCGACTCATACACTCACTCACTCATACACTTACTCCTCCATTCAATTACACAGGCCAACAATTTTCAGAACCAGAGACCAGACCTACTATACCCGAAGGTTTTTGCTGCGCTGAATCCGAATCTGACCTCAGAAAAATTCCATCACCCTCAGTTTTCGAGATATTCTAACCTAAAAGGGTCAAAAACCCGTTATTTTGATGTGTTCGAGGCCTCGTAACATCGCGAAAAATTTTTTTTCACAAACTGACAATGGCATCGTAAAGAACTACTCTTTACCTTCAAAATGCGATGCCTAACTTTTTGATAAGATTTTTCATAGCCGAGATATGGCGGTTTCAAATATGAAAAATTTCACCCCCAAGCCCGGTAACCTTCGAGCCCATAACCTGAGACTCCCATAACCCGATTTCCTCTACCCCCAAACCCGGTTACGTGCGTATCGTTGAGCTTAAACCCCTACAATCCAATTTCCTT
>NC_046661.1:103514713-103521057 GCF_010883055.1 Belonocnema kinseyi | reverse complement strand
AATACGATCACTTATAAATTGGGCTTATAGCCTCACATATGCTATATAGGGTGTTTTAACGTTGTTACGAAACTGCGAAAATACTTAACTTCAATCAATGATTTATCGATGAAAAAAAAAGCTATCTTGAATCTGAAAAATGGATTTCAGAGGGCAAGAGTGCTCCTTTGTGATGCTTTCTCCCGTTTTTCAAAAAAAAAATTTATTCAAGATGCTATGTAACCTCAAATATAGCAAAAAACGGTGTTTTTTGTCGGACTCGGATTCAGCGCAGCAAAAACCTTCGGGTATACTAGGTCTGGTCTCTGGTTCCGGACCTTTGTCAAATTTTGTCGGCCTGTGTTATTCATGCAACCAAAATACACTCTTTCACTAGCCCACCAATTCCACCTATCCACCCACCCATCCACTTATTCACCCATCAACTTATTCAGTTGTCTCCTTATTCACCTTAAATACACTTATTTACTTATTTATTTATCTACTCATCCACTTATTCAATCGTCCAACCATCTACCAGCCCACTTATTCACCCATCCACTTATCCACATATCCACTTATCTCTTTATCCACCTTAAATACACGCACTCACTTTCTCGCATATCTTCCCAGCCAATTATTCACCAATTGACTTCGGCAGTCATTCACACAAAATACACTCATTCAGTCGTTAATCTATCCACCCAACTACTCATTCACCCTCCACTCATGAACCAATCCGAAGAATCAATTACCCACACATTCACCCATCGGCTCGATCGCCCATCCCCTTATTCAACCCATCCAATCGTCTACTCATTCAACCATCCACTCATCGATTCATCTACTCATCTACGCATCAATTTATCGACTTCTCCACACATCCTACTATTCACATTATATACACTTATTCACTCTTTTACTCACCACCCAAAATGCACTTACTCAGTTTTCTGCCTATCCACCTATCCACCTATCCAACTCCCCAATCATTCACTTATCGACCTATTCATTCATCCGCGCACGTACCCATTTGCCCATCCACTGATTCACGCATGCAATCTTTCACTCATCCGCACAGCCACTCATTTATCCATCCCCTCATTCACATATTTACTCCTCCACACACTCACACATTTACTCAACCACGCATTCACTCATTCCATCATCCACTTATTAACTCATTCATTTAGCAACTCATTCCGCACATTAATGCTCTGATGGTTTCATGATGAGAGGAGCCGTGGGCTAGAAAAGGAGAATGTTCTCAGTAAAGCGTGACAAAGAGCAGAAGGACCTCACTCTCAGCGCGTTAGTTGCATCAGGTTGCGGCATACCCTTAAATTCAACAAAAACTGTTCAGGCGGCCCTGACTGATAATTTTCGAAGCCAGCCAATTTTGGGTTGGCTTTAAGTTAAAGCCATTCAGGACCAGACGCAAAACTGCACTTAAATGCAATTTTCAATTTTCAATCATTTTCTCCTTTACCGATTCACGAATCGGCCCAAAATACACTCATTCACCTATCCACCCATCCACTCCTCTATTCTTCCACTAAAAATACTCATTTACTCGTGCATCTATTTATTTACTGGTCTATTCACTCACTCATGCACTTATACACTCATCAGTAGGGCAAATAAAAAAAATCTTTTATTTTTAGGGAGATTGACTCATTTTGTAAGATATTCAAAAAAAGGAATTGTCATTTTGAGAACATGCGAAAAGATAACTGAGAAGTAAGCGAATAAAAATATGATAAATTGATTTGTTGGACAAAATGAGTTACAAATAGTCTTTGCGTTCTTCGAAGTTGAAGATTATGATCAGGTTTTGTTGACTCTAATGGTTGCGTTTGACCACTTCTAGCGACACCAGCGCATCTAAAAGAAGGTGGCCATCTGAAGTATATGTATGAGTTCGTGCACGTATGTGTGTATATTATTTGAATGTGTTGAATTAATTAAAATAAGAGTAATCAAAAAATTAATTCCAAATGATACAAAAAGGCGAAAAATGTGTCAAGACTGTTTTCTGTATCATTTTTCGCCATAGATTTGTAGATTTTTTACGACATTTTATTTATTTGCATTAAAATAGAGAAATGAAATTAGTGACTTAATTTTGACAGTATAAAGTATTTTTTTGAAGGTACGAGAAATAAAATAACATTATGGTTAATAATATTTTGATATAAGTAAGCGTACAGCAAATATTTTAAATCTGAGTTTGGTCAATGAGAAATGAAGTTCAAAACAAAGTTGAAATATTTGAAAATGCCCTCAAATATTTAAAATGTTTTGAGATTCAAAAAACAGGTTTAACTCTTTCAAATTCCAAAATCCTTGTTAATAATTACAATTTTTTTTTTACAAAATTATTATTCAAAATATGTTAATTTTCAAGCATTTGTCTAATTATTAAAGAATCATCTCGAATAAATTATCATGTTTTCTTCGCTTACTCTTCTGCTTCAATATCCTATATATATAAAAACTCGGAACCTCCATAAGTAGCGCTGGGAGGCGGAATCTTACCTGGTCAAGCTAATGAAGTGGTTTATTCTATGGCGACACCTTTTTCAACGTATAAAATTAATCGAAATAGAAAAATCGATTTCTACCTTTATCGATCATCGATAATTATTAACGTTTTGTGTCTTTTTATGTCTTTTTTGTGTCTTTTTATTTAATGAATTATTATCATGTATAAATTTAAATTTGTTTCTCATAATTCTTCAATCGTTACATTAAATTACTGAAGATACTTTTCACCAGAATGTGGTTTATTCAATGTTACAGGAATAATAATTTAAATTTTATGTTAAAATATAATTTTTTTGAATAATATAAAAGAATATTAAATTAATAGATATATTGTGAAAGCATTAAGTTTAATAATATGATGATGCAAATTATAATGAAAATTGTTATTTTAATATAAAGTTATTAAAAAAATTTTTCGAACGTTTTAGTTATAATAATATTTTATTTATTTTTATATCTGCAAATTATGAAGCTTAATAATATCATGTTATACATGCTATTAATTTTTTATAATAATATTATATTTATATTTTATACTTTAAAATTTTTACAAAATAAAAATTAAATATAATTTTAATACATTTTTCATTGGTTTATTCAATGTTACAGGAAGTAATTATTTAAAGTTTATCTGAAAATTTTATTTATAGATTAAAATTAAATAATACCGTATTTTTATTTTGACGTTATCTAATAAAAATTTATTGACTATTCAATATTGGAGCTATATTACTTCTAAAATTTACATAATTGAGTCATTAACAAAATTTTTTTTGTTTTCACGTTTTAGTTATAATAATAACATTTTTATGATTTATATATTTGCAAATTATAAAGCTTAATAATATTATGTTATACATGCTTATAATTTTTACAATAATATTATATTCATATTTCATATTTTAAAATTATTTACAAAATTTAAAATTAAGTATAATTTCAATAAATTTTAAATTGGTTTATTCAATGTTACAGGAATAATTTTAAAAATTTTATCTTAAAATCTAATTTTTTAAAATAATATAAAAGATTATTAAGCTAATAGATATATTGTAAAATCATTAAGTTTAATAATATTATAATATAAATTAAAATTTACTGATAAAAAATAAAATATCAAAGTACATAAAGAATGGATTTGAATTGTTTAATATTTAGAAATATAAATATATTATTTTCTCTCACTTTATGTAATTAAATATTAGCTGTTACTTTCATAATAAAAGTTTCTTTCTTTCTTTTAAATACTTGTATTGCAATTATATAATTTTTCATTGTGCTTCCGATATTGTGAAATGAGTATTTATATTCAATATTCTAAATTATATGTACATATGTTTTAATTTTTTTAACTTAGAAAGCTTATTAATAAATTAAATTGAAAGGAATTCAATTTCAAATTTGAATGAGAATATAATGTAAATATTATTTGAATGTTTTCATGAAAATAATTGTGTAATGCTGTTTATGTTGGGAAATGATTAATTAATTATCAACTGATTTGACCAAAACTCAAATTTTCTGGAATTAGTTTACGAGTTTATTAATAAAGAAAAATTTTAGAAATGAAAGTTTAAATTTATAAAAATGTAATTATTAAAAATTATATAAAGGTTTTAGTGAGAATTATATTTTAATGCTTCTTATTTTATAAAATGACTAATTAATATAAGCTCAATACTTTCTTTATAACACTTAAATGAATAAAAATTTAAATTTATTACTTCAAATTTAAGTAACATAAGTAACAAATGAATTAATTATTTACTTGTAGGTTATATAATGGAACATTTTTTTGGAATTATGCTGGTGTTCGGAGATTAATATTTTCATTCAATTTTCAAAAGTATATGTAAAAATATTCTAATTGTTTCCCTCAAATTAACATTAAGTCACGAAAAAATGAAATTTTTGTAAATAAAATTTTAAATCAGTGAAACAAATTATTTGAGGTTTTTCATGTTGTGAACCATTTAAATCATTATTAGCTGATAATTTTCTTCACACTTTCTTCATATCGGTTTTAATTAGTGACGAAGGTTATTAATAAATTAGACTACAGAAATGCTGTTTTAAAATTTAAAGGAGAATATACACATAATAAATAAAGATTAAAACTTAGTTCCTGAAATTGAAGTAACAGAATTTAATTATTGACTTAAAGGTTCTATAATGGAATATTGAATATAATTTGAATATTTAAAGTTAATTTATATTTGCCATTATATTATCTCAATTAGATAATTTTTCAAATGATTCTGATGTACTGAAGTGTGTATTTGCATTCGATTTTTCAAATCATATGGAAATACATTTGATTTTTTTCTGAAATTACCATCAAAAGTCACCAATGAAACAAATTTGCAAAAATGAATGTGATATTAAAAGAAAATGTAGAGTACAAATTATTTCCATGTTTGAATGAAAATGATTGTTTAATGCTTTTTATGTTATCATTTATGAAAAAATCAACTACTTGTTAGATGACTAATTTTTTCGCAACATCGAACTAGATCAAGATTCGATTATAACTTTTTTTTAAATTAAGTATTTCATGTTGTGCAATAATTTTTTTAACATTTTGCTAACGTATTATAATTCCAGAGTATTTAAAAGAAAAAATATTTTTTCTTTTTTTACATCTGCGTAATCTTTATTTTTAAATTTTCAAAGAGATTTGTAAAATAAAATTATTGAAAGGACTTATTTTAGGAATCAGAACAATAGAAGCGTATCAATAATTTCGATAGATTTTAAGATTAAATTTTTCTTAAACAGTTGTGGGGAAATTTTAAGCAGTTAATATTTCGCGTTGAAATGATAATTTTAAATTTTAAAGATTTCAAAATTGTTTTAAAAAAAATATATTGAAGATTTTACTACAATTATTTCCATTTTCAAGGATTTAATTTAAATTTAGGTTAACTAAATTTTTTAAGGGCGTCAAGAGAAGGAAAAATATATGGTTTAGATTCATGGAAAAATTTCAAACAATTTTTTGCTAATTAGGTCTAAGAGCTCATTACAAAATATTACCAAACGTTTCAAATTATTTTATGAAATTAAAAAAAAGTTCCTAGAAAAATTGGGGATGTTTTCAGGCAGTGTTTTACATTTTAAATAATTTTTCAAAATTTCAAGAAAAATTCCAGTTAGATAAAAATATTGCTAAGAATTTAAAAGGCACGGTATAGATATTAAATTTTGAAAGGGCTCGAACTTTTTCTATTATTTTGTGAAATCCCGTAAAATATATATTTTTTAATATAGATTTTTTTTGAAGATTTTGAGCTTAATTTTTTACATTTTAAACGATTTTTCAAATTTTTGAGAAAAATTGGATTCATTTGAAAATATTTTTAGGCATTCAAGAGGCTTTGTATAGCTTTAAAATATTTTAAACCTTAGAAGCCTTTCCGAAAATTTATGGAATATTTATCACTTCTTCTGAATTTATAAAAGCCCTAAATATCTTTTGAAAAGGCTAAAATATTTCTAATAATTTGTAAAATCCTGCAAAATAAAAATATATATTTTTTAAATCTTCTACTAAAAAAATATCAGAAAAGCATTGTTGTGTTACGTCAAAATATTGTTTAATTTATCTCTGTACCGTACTTCATCCTAAAAATCTATTTTTATTTACAAAACGTCTATTCAGTTTTTTAAACTAATACAAAAAAATGTTACGTAACTGCAGTTAGGGTGTGGGAAGGTATGAGGGTAGTTCAATAAGTCCTTAGAATGAAGTATAAAAACAATTTTTTTTGGGTAAATTTTTTTTTTATTTTTCAACATAATCTCCTTGGAGCTCTATA
>NC_046661.1:103507933-103514613 GCF_010883055.1 Belonocnema kinseyi | reverse complement strand
ATATATCTAGTCGGGAGTGGTGATGACTGAAAACAGATGATTTGGAGCGATTCGCGCGCCATCTGTTGGTCATTCTAAGGACTTATTGAACTACCCTCGTAAAAGGGTTTAAAATAATGTTACGTAATATATACACACGAATATAAGTGTTCAGAAAATTTTTATAAATAAATTGTTATTAGAAAATTGAGTAAATGATAAAAATGAGCAGAAAAGTGAGCGCGCGCACATAATAGTCTAGTATCAATAATAAATAAGTTCCGGCCTTTCAGTTCAATAGTAATTTCGTGTTAGCAAGATTTTTTTAGAAGAATAATAATGTAAATAAATATTAAAAAGCAATAGTAACCATTACCGTGCTCTATTTGTGAAATCTAAAAAATTAAATGTAAATCTTACTCTTTAAATCTAAAACCAGAACATGCATGAATATTGTGTGATTCATAACTAATCATAAAAAATATTTATTTTTGAAATGTAAATTTTTCGAAAGTTAAAAATACGAGATCTGTCAGTCCTCAGATCAGATTTTTTATTAAAAACATTTTCCTTATAACAAACTTAGATGCTTTAGCCAAATTCTTCCTTGGTTATTGATAAACACTAAATAACTCTTATTAATATTATCATAATTAAAAGATAATGGTCAGATTAAAATGAAGGTTTAAGCTTCGGCAAACTGAAACCAAATTGGATAGCAATTTTTCGAAAGGAAATTTTGTCTACAAGTCCAAATTGCAAGAAATCAAATTAGAAATTCAGATTTCTGTATGAAAATTTTACAATTTCACTACATCAAAACTATCCTAATTTGTAAGCATCGTTTGTATTAAAGCCCGTTTGCTGTTATAATAATAAATATAACAAATTATTATCTTATGAATTTGATGTATTATTATATATGAAAGTATATATTAATAAATTATATCTTAATTTTAAACAAAAACCATTTTTCTGTTATGCAGAATCCTTTATTTCCATCTAAAGAATAATATTTGTATTCCTAATATAATGGATTGCTATTCAAAAATATAATAATTTTTTTATAATTATTTTTTAAATTTCTTTAACCATTTTTTTACGATAGAATAGGAAAATTTTTGAATATTTTCTGAGTAACATGAAGTAATCGTCTTATATGGAAAAAAAACACAAACAATTCACTTTATTGTTAAATGTTTAAATCAGAAGTTAATTAAGAGAGAAAGAAGCCAATGAAATTTGTTAAAAAAATTGCAAATTGAATCAATCAAACTGTTTTTTATTATATCTAGTTAGTTTATCTTCTTGTGAGGATACTGATGATTCACGATAAAACGTGAAATAATTGTTTAAAAAATTATTAATTAATAAAAAAATGCACTAAATTTTCTAATTTGATCGTAAAAATTATTTTTAACTTAAAATTACTCAAAAGTAATATTTACGACCAATATACCGCAAAGTGCATGCTAAAATTATATATTTATTTTTTTTGGCAAGCTCACAAAATTAACCATTACCCGAAAATAAATTCAGATTTTTTACGTTATTTAACAACACTACTCATGAGTGATTTTATGTAAGGCCTGTGCAATAATTTAGCATCTGTTATAAATATTAACTTATTATGAAACTCTTAAACAATCATCATTGTCCAATAAGCTGTGATAAATAATCAATGATCTATTTTCAGCTATAAGTAAGAAGTAATTTTTGCTGTTTTTTCATGCATATTAATCAGCGATAAATATTTATTTGCCAGTAGTAATACATAATTTATCATAAATATTAATCATCAATTATTTAATTATTATAAAGTCATACTCTTCGAAATCCGTATGCCTTAATTTTTCCTTGACAAATTTTTCTTTTCAAATCATTAATATTCAAAGAACAGCAGTTTAATCTGCCAATACTTTTAACACATAATATTTTATAAACGGAATAAAACAGTATTTCATTTACAAATTTAATATTTTCAAATTTATTAATTTATTTTTTAAAAAATGTCTTTTTACTTTAAAAGATGGCTTTTCAACTAGATACTTGAATTTTGAACAAGCAGGGTGATCGTTTTAATCGAAGATAAAAATTCCCGATTCTTTCCCAGTTTTTTCCCGTTTCGTAAACATTCTTCCTGGCCAATAAAATTTTAAAAATTGAACTCTATTCTAAACATTTTTCCATTTAAAATAATAAAAAAGTAAAAAAGTATTTGAACTATTTTAACAGAATATTTAAAAAGATTGTAAGACGTTTCCAGCATTGTCAAAAAAACCTGGAATATTTTAAGGATTTTTAAAAAAATTTGAAGGATATTTTAAAAATTGTAGGAAAGATATAATTCATTTTAAAATATGTTTAGAAATTATTAAAAAAATGTTAACACACTTCATTTAAATTACTTGAAATTATATAAAGTTTTAAATGAATTTTTAATCTTTTCAAAGCTTCTAAATATCTCTTAAAATTAAAATAAATATTTCTATAATTAATAAGTGATTATTTATTATTTCTACATGAAAATTCAACAATTTCGCTTTCAAATTAAATATTTTTTACATAGAACAATGCAAATTTTAAAGTTAAAAGTTCAAAAGCTATTCGAAATTTTAACATTTCATATCTTCTATTTCAAACAATTAAGTTTCAAATTGTTTACTTTTAAATATTTGGCTTCAATTCACTCGCATTAAATTAAGTCAAATATTGCTGAATATTAAATGATACTTTTCCTGAATTAAAATATTTCAGATTAAATGGGTTAAAAAGTGAATCATTTAGACTAAAAAAATATTTTTAAGTTATTCAAAGCCATTAATTACGAATATATTATTATTAAGTGATTTCTAAGCTGAAAATAGTTTATAAAGTTTCAATCGCACCTTTACATTTTTTAATGACTAAGACTTTCGAATTAAAACAGTAAGAATCTGGAAATTCTTAAATTTTGAACGAATTTAGAATTGTTTTATCAATTAAATTATTCTTTAGTTTTTATTACTTAAAGTACAGATCCATTGGAAAAATTATTTATTCTTTTATTTATATTTACAGTTGGTGAAATAATACTGTTTTTTATTAATTTTCAATTTCAAACGCTTTTATTTTTTAATTGTGTAGCTCTTCAAGATTGCACTTTAAAATTCTTTAAATTAAAAATATACGCTTAAAATAAAAATTTTTAATGAAGAATTTTCAAATTTAACGATTTTTGAATAATGCATTGCAAACTTAATGATATAATTTCCGGTTCTTTCCGGTCTCAGAAAATTCTCGGTCATTTCCCGATTTTCCGGGTTTCTCGGTCCAGCGTCCACCCTGAAGAAAATAATTAAATTTTTTAATTAATATTTGAATATTCAACCTAAAAAGACAAATTCCCAGCAAAAAAGAGTCTTAATTTATATTCTAATCAAAACAGACTGAAATTAACATAACAAAAGAAAAGAATTTTGAAACCAAAAAGACGAATGTCCATTAAATAAATATTCCCACTCAAAAAATAAATAAAAGTTTAATTAAAAATGTTTACCCAACAAAAATTAAATTTCAAACCTAGAAAATTATTTTGTTACTAAAAATGGCGAAGTTTCAACTAAAAAGATCATTCTTAAAAAAATGGAAAAGTTACATTTTATGTTGAAAAATAAATTTAAAAAAATATATATTTTCAACTACACAGTTAAATTTTCAACCAAAGAAACAAGCCTTCGATCATTTTTTCTTGTAACAATGTAGTTTAAAACTAACCCAAATAGTTGATTTTTCAATTAAAAAAGATTAATTTTAAACGAAATGATTAAACTATCAACCAGAGAGATGCATTTTCAACCTAAAATATAAATCTTTAACAAAAAAGTGATTTCTTAACAAAGTGATTCAACCAAATCTTTCAAACAAATTAGTTGAATACTCAAGCAATGAAGAAAGATTTTTGACCAAAAAGTTGCATTTTCATTTAAAAAAATTAAATTTCTTCTAAAACAGATGAAGTTTTAAATCTAAAAGATACATTTTCAAAAAAGGAGTTGAATTTTCTGTTGCCAAAATTTCTATCAAGCTTCTACGATCAAAATATAAATTTTTAATCATGAAAGAATTTTCTACGATAAAAATTGAATTTTCAATCTAAAAGCAGAATTTCTTCAACCATAGAGGATGAATTTTTAACAAAAGAGTAGAATACTCTAACAAATAGTTGCATTATTCAGGACTTAACTTTTTTGTTGACAATTTTGGTTAAACTACTTTGTTAAGAAATCAATTTTTTACGCAACATTCATATAGTTTCAAAATTTTTAAATTTTATATTTTTAAATTTTATAGTTTTCAGCATTAGTTTTCAAAATTCATATAGATAAAAATTCATTTATTTGTTTGGAGGTTTAACTATTTTGTTACAAATTAATATCTTTGCTGAAAATTCATATTTTTTTGTTGGAAACTCCATTTTTTGTACGAAAAAATTACATACGAATATTATGTATAAAAGTAAAATAAATTTTTTATGAATTTCGTGAGTCAATTTGTTTAAAAATGTTTAGAGACATTATTTTTTGGTAATTAATTTTAATATGAATTTTCAGTATATATAGGTTCTTAATTATAAAGTAGGTACGTAAGAAGTCGTTTGTATTCATTTCACTCATATTTTCTTGCTATTTATATTCTGAGGACAAATATAGACTACATGTTTTATGTTAAAACGAATAAACCGAAAAAAATTTGTAATCTCTTGACATTTTTAGGTACAGTAACAGAAAATTCCTAAACTGTAAAAGAATCTTTTTAAACATTTGACTGAAGTCCTATGGAGTTACTGTTGCCGAAATTTCTGTTACAGTTTAGGAAAATTTAGAAACGGTTTCTCCATAAAGTTTTAGTGACATGCGTCTCGCGAAAATTCCTACAGAAAATTCTAAGTGTATGTAGAATTTTATTGAAAACCGAAGTTTCTTCCGAAAAATCTGATACAAAGTATTTATTACTAATTATTTAATATACAAATTCAACTTCTTCAGGTACGACCATCCGGATATAATGGCAGGCCAAGGAACCTTGGGCTTGGAAATCGTGGAACAAGTGCCGAATATTGATGCAGTAGTTGTTCCTGTTGGAGGCGGTGGACTCATAGCTGGAGTGGCATTAGCCATTAAAACTCTTCATCCATATGTTTCTATAATTGTGAGTAAACATCATAGTTATTTTAAAGCTATATATTAATTCAATAGCAACAACGACAATGGTACAAAATTCAATTTAAATAAATGAAATAAAATTGGAACTTATGTACAGTCCACCTTCTCAATATTTCGGCTCTCAATAGTGCTGTTAATTCTCTTCCGAGCTCGGGCTCTATCCCCACTTCTGCGGTTTCCCCTACTCGCCCGAAGTTCTGATCCGATTTTCTCAATAATTCCGCTCGAAGGTTCGGGGCCGTAGTTGAATTGGGCAGTATTTATTTCGCGGTCTACCTGCTCGTCTTACTTTCTCCACTCGACTTCCCTCACGTCACTGACTGAGCGTGAGCGCTTTGTAGAGTCTTGTCAGCGGGGGCCCCTTTGTCCCAATCAGGAATAAAATAAAAAACATAAAAATGTTCCAATTTTGTAATCAGCAATTTAAAAATATTATATTTGGAATCTAAATTTTTTTGCGATATCAAATATATGTCACTTTCAATCAAAATATTAAAATTAGAATAAATTATCGCAGATTTTATTTCATATTATGACCCTGGCTAGCTATCAGTATGGAATTTTCCGTAGCCATAGTTGAAAATGCATCAGTTTATTTTGTAGAAAATTCGTCTGTAGCAAATTTGTCTCTGAAAAATTTAAATTTGAAATTTAAACGGAATATACAAATTTTTACCCAATTACCTGGAAGAATTTTATACTTGAAAAGATAAATTTTCGACCAAAAATGGAATGGTTGAATATTCAGGTTAAAAAATTTGTTTTCAATAAAATAATTAATTTTTTAAGCAAAGAGATGAACATCACACTCTAATGATAAAGTTTTAACCAAATAAGAATTATTTTTAGTTAAAAAAATTAATTTAAAATATTAAAAAAAACAATTTTAAACTAAAGAGATGAATTCTCAACTAAAATTATAAATCTTTAAAAAAAATGATTTTTTAACAAATTACTTCAACAACTAAGTTGTAAAATTCATTAATTTTTAGCTGCCAATTCTTAAAAAGTATATCAGCTTAAGTATTCCTTAAAAATTGTTTAATTTCCTACAAGTTTAAGATTAACTATTGAACTAAGAATTGGTTTTAATGATTTTTTAAAATATAAAATTTCATTATAATAAACACAAGTTTTTATTGATTATCTCGAGTTTTTAGAACACTATAATTATTAAATAATTAAACATTAATAATATGAATAATTGTAGCTAACTATTTTAACCCATGTTATTTGAATTTAATATTTTTATGTTTTTAAAAGTAAGTAATTTATATTATAATAATTACGACGATCCAGCAAAAGCCTCGTGGACCCTAAGAACACGGAGCGACCCTAGGACAACCGCCTTCTGCATTTTTCCCGCAAGTGTTCTAGCATACTGTTGGCACGCAAGGATGCTTTTTAGGCTATTAGCAAGTTGAAGCTTGGCACCTCCAAGAGCGCCGATGATAAGGACGATCAGTTTAACAGAATATTCCGGGTACAATCGTTGCA
>NC_046661.1:103506358-103507833 GCF_010883055.1 Belonocnema kinseyi | reverse complement strand
TATTCAGCAGAAACCCTTGGTACAGGGACCCTCTATCCGCAACCCGAGGACGCGTTCGGTGGCTTTGTCATAGGCCCTTCGGTTTGATTCTAGAGGATTCAATACAATTTCAAAATTCGATTCTTTGTAATAACTATCAACCATTTAATTTACTATAAATATTACTATAAATATAATATCAAATTTAAAATCTTAGGTCAAATTATTTTTCAAATTAATATTATCACTTTATCGTATCGATATTGACGAAAGGTTCCACGAAAAATTAAAATAATATCATAAATGGTAACTACTAATTGAAATGGCCCTTCAGCTAAATCAAAAGCAGTAAAATTTAATGCTGCAACGGTTTTAATTAAGAACCAAAAAACTATATATATATATATATATATATATATACAGAATATATTGGATTTGAAGATTATCTTCTAATTATTATTATACAAATTACTAATCTCTAAAAACATAAAAATATTAAATTTAAATAAAATGGATTAAAATAATTAGGTATAATTATTCATATTATTGATTATAAATTATTTGGTAATTATATTATTCTAAAAACTTTATATAATAAAGAAAAAGATGTGTTTATTACAATAACATTTTTTTTTAATCATTAAAACTAATGCTTAGTTACACAATTAACCTTGAACTTTGATGTGAAATTAAATAATTTAAAAGGAATACTTGTAATACTTTTAAAGAATTGGCAACTGAAAATCAATGAATTTTATATCTTAATAGTAGAACTATTTTGTGAAAATGCATTGCTTTATTTTAAATTAATAATTTAAGTTGAAAATTCATCTCTTTGAATTATTTGGTTGAAAACTAATTTTCTAATCAGAAAAATCAACTATTTCATTTTTTTGTTTAAGATTTATCTTTTAAAGTATAAGATTCTTCTAGGTAAATGGATAAAAATTCATATATTCTGTTTTATTTCAAAATTTGAATTTCCCAGAGACAAATTTTCTACAAAATTGCACAGTTTAATTAACAACACTCGAATTTTCTACCAATTTCAACAGTTAAATTTTTAAGAGTTCAGTTTTCAATAAAACTCAACAGTTGAATTGTCAAGAGGCGAATTTTTTACGAAATAAACTGTTGCATTTTCAACTATACCACAGAAAATTCTATACTGGTAGTTAACCAGGGTCTAAATATAAACTTAAATCTGCCATAATTTATTCTAATTTTAATCTTTTGATTGTGACATATCCTTGAAATCGCAAAAAAGCGTAAAATCCGAATATAATATTTTTAAAGTCCTGATTGCAAAATTGGAAAATTTTTATATTTGGTATTTTATTTCTTATTAGGACAAAGAGGCGGCTCTGGCAAGGCTCGACATTGTGCTCTCGTTCAGTCAGCGACGTGAGGGGAGTCGAGTGGAGAGAGTAAGACGAGTAGGTAGACCGCGATCAAAATAAAAATCGTCCCCTAAATTATGTAGAGGATTATAGACC
>NC_046661.1:103495461-103506348 GCF_010883055.1 Belonocnema kinseyi | reverse complement strand
CCATGTAAAAAACCGTATTGTATCAAAATATTTATACATTGATACATTTCACGAAATTGAAGCATTTTTGGGCAACAAAAATGAAATTCTACACAAAGAAAATTAGTTTTTTTATCAAAAAATAAGAATTATCAATTAAAAAAGATAATTAAAAAAAATACTTATAACTTTTAACCAAAGAGATGAATATTGAACTAAAAATATAAATCTTCTAGAAAAAAATTTGCTTCTTAACAAAGAAATTCAACCAAATCATTCAAACACAATATTTGAATACTCAAGCAAAAATGAATAATTTTAAAACAAAAATTGGCATTTTAGTAGAAAAAACGATATTTCTACTAAAACAGATAAATTTTTTAATTAAAAAGATAAATTTCCAAAAAAATAGTGGAATTTTCAGTTAAGAAATATTGTACGAAAAAAATTGAAAACTTTATCCAAAAAGACGAATTTATAACTAAAAAGGATGAATATTTAATAAATTAGTCGAATTCTCTACCAATCAGTTCCATTTTTATCCAAGAAAGATCAAAGTTGTACTAAAACAGATGAATTTTGAATTTAAAAAATTTAAATTGTTTAAAAAAGTATTGCAATTTTCACCCAGGAAATATTTCAGATCTCTTTTCAACACTAAAATATTAAATTCAAACAACAAGTGGATTTTCTACGAAATAGTTAAATTTCCAAAATAAAACAGAAGGATTTTTAAGCGAAAAGGATGTCTTTTCAACAAAATTGTTGAATTTTCAACCAAATAGTTGTATTTTTACCGAAGAAAGATGTAATTTCTGTTAAGGCAGGTGAATCATAAAATCAAAAAGAGAAACTTTAAAAAAGAGTTTGCAGTTTCTTTCGAACAATTACATTTTAGTTCAAGAAAGATGAAGTTTCTTGCAAAATCAATATTTTAATACAAAATAGGAATTGTAAACATTGAATTAATTTTCTGCCAAATAGTCGAATTTTTAAAGAACAAGTATGCCTTTTTAACAAGATTCTTACATTTTAAATCAAACAATTGCAATTTTGTCCAAGAAAAATGTAAATTTTACTTTCTTTAAGAAAGATGCAATATTTCTACTGAAAAAGATAAAGTTTTATATCAAAAAGACATATTTGCAGAAAATTATTTATCCAAACAATATTTTAGTTGATTTTTAGCAACAGTATATGAATTTAAACAACAGGCTAATTTTTTACGAAAACTTCTGAATTTTTAACCTAAAAAGACGAATTTTTAAAAAGCAAAAACAGTTGAATTTGCAACTGAAAAGGATGCCTTTTCAAAAAATTGTTAAGTTTTCAACCAAAAAATACAATATATAACTAAACAGTTAAGAAAATTAATTGTAGATTTATTTCGAGAAATTTTTTATTTAAAGTGCCAAATATACTTTCGATTTGACAAATTATCTTTTTAATTTATAGAGTAAAATTATTAAACCGTTTCAGTCTATAAAATATTTTTGATGATTTATAAGCGTATTCAATTGGGCTAAAATAATATAGTGTTAAATGATCCAAAAAATTTTGAGCACCATCAAATTGAATTGAAATCCCGAAGAACAAACTTACCGACTAAAAACAGCTGAATTATAAAATAACCGAACCAGAAAAATCCCCAAATTGAAAAATTGAAAAAAAAATTTCTGTTAAATATAATTTATTTATTTAGAATAAAATAAAAAAGATTTTTTAGAGTTCAAGTATTTAAAAATTTATAGAATACTTTTTTTAATTTAAAATAGTAATATTTAAAAAATATATTTTTCTGAATTGAAAACTTTGTTTGAAAATTTGCATAGTATTAAGAAAAAATTATCAAAAATTTTCTCAAAACCCGAATTGTTAAGGTCAGGTGAGCGTAGCCTCAAAAAATGTCAAATCCAACTTATGTTCCCACAAAACGCTATATCCAGTTTGAAAAGTAATTTAGAAGCACAAAGAAGCTTTCGTCTGGTCCTAAATTTTTATCATTATAAGAAAGGAAAAAAAAATTGTTACTTATTAGTGCTTCTCAATTAATTTCCTAAATTTTCAACTTGATATCACGTTTCGTGTGAATGTAATTTTTGATTTAAAAAAAAGTTTTAAAAAATCATGGCTTTAATATAATTATATAAAATATAATATTTATATAGTAAATTTTAATATTAAAAAAAATAAATTATGATAGACAATTTTATCTAATTTACAGTTTTATATAACTAAAATATAATAATTATGGTAATATTATTTATTAGTGATAAACTAAATATAAATATAATTTAATATGCACAAATCGAAAATGTTAAGAATTATGTAAGGACTAAACAAAAAATATATTATTCATTTTTCACAAGTCATTACCGAATAAATAATTAGATTAAATATTTAAGTGAAAATTTAAAATAAAAATAATTAAAATAAATGGAGCACATTTTACTACTTAGCTTGCATCAATGCATAAAAGAAATTCGAAAAATTTGTGCTTTTTTAAATTTTCTAACATTGTATATTTCTTATCCGTAATTAATTTTTTCAATTATCAATTCAGCAAAAATTTGTAATGTAAATTATTTGTATCGAAAAATTGCCTGACATTTATTAATCCTCTATTTAATTCTCATTCTCAAGAAGGATTGTTTACATCTACCAATTTGAACTATAATCAATTTCCGTTTGAAATGTTCATCAATGTTATTATGCCGTATTACATTTATATTTACAAAAGAAAAAAGTTTTTAAAAATTCCTAAGATTTAAGATTTGAACATTTTCATTACTTCAAAAAAAAAAAAATAAATAAAAAATCAAGCACCTTAAAAACTTGAAAAAAAAATGTTTCTAAAATATTGATTCAATTTGATGTCAGTTAACTATGTTTAATCGAGTTTCAAGAATCTTTTTTCTAAGTTCGAAAGTGGCGGATAAATGCCGTCAGACATTTTAATAAATCGCGTTTCTCTTTAGTTATAAATAATAAGTGTTGCCTAACTAAAGTCGACAATTCGTTTAGTTCAGAATAATTTATAGAGTGTAATTAAGAATGTAATGTATATAAAAATATGAGAAAACAAAGAAGTTTTTGTCGAAGGTTATATAAAGGTATCAAATATTTAGATTTGATTTCTGGAAAACGAATGTATTTTATATTTGAATGAATATTTTCCTTCTTTGAATCTTGTATTTCTGGTAATAGATTGTGAACAAATCAGGTGTCCGTGGAGTTTTTTAAAAATAAAGCTTATGAAATTTCTAACAAAGTTATCAGGGCATGGTTTTAAAGAAAGTTTTTCCATTTTTTTTATTTAACTGTAACAACTCATTTAAAAAAAATCGAAAATGCCATTTTGTAAGAGTTTATCTAATTTATGCGAAAGTACAAAGAATTAGTGGGGAAACTCGTCTTAAATGATATCCAGCAGTATCAGATATTTAAAAAAGTGTTTACAATTTTTATAAAAAAATTAATGAACAAAATTTAGATTTTCAGTTGAAAAGATATATAGCTATTGCAGATTTGTGTTTTTAAGTGAAAATCTGAAGAAGAAAAAATTTGGATATGACTTATAAAAAAATAAGACCCTTTGTTAGTAATTTAAGCAAATTTTATGAACAGATGCTTAAGCTCATCATTTTCAAACAGATTTGTTAGGTTTTTTAACAGAAAGTACAATAAATATCTTGCGTATAGCTTTTTGTGCGATTAATTGATTTCAGACAATTAGTGTTATTTTTTTGAACGAAATTAATTAACAAATGCATAATATTGTCATTTTTCAGTGAAAGGAATTCATTTTTTTTAATCAACTTTAGATATGTTAAAAATATCTCTTGATATGATACTTGGTGATAAAAAAATCATTTATATTTTCTTAAACAAATTAAATTTTAAAAACGCATTGTTTTGTTATTTTTTAACATATAGATTTTATTTTAGTAAAATAAATTCCCAAAATATTTCTAGTAGCTCTATATAGTTATTTTTTATTAATACTAAACAATTAGTAATTGTTGCCAAAAAATGTGATGAATAAATCCATAATTTGACTATGTTTTAGTAGATAAATTTAGTTTCCTTAACGGAATCAATTAAATATGTATAATTAATGGGTCTTTACTATGAAATTTTGCTGTTAGACAAGACTTCATCAATTATAAACAAATTTAATAAACAAATTATTCTGAGGCCGTTTTTAATGGAAACGCCATATTGTTTTTATGAAATCGAGAGTTTCTAACCGAAAGAATTAATACTGAATTGCGGGTGGATAAATATGTTATAGAAACACAATTTTATTTGGGGAAACATTCATGAACTGAGGATTTTTTAAATATATTTTATATAATTTCGGCTGATTTTTATAAATAATGGTAAAAATAATAAAAATGTCCTGCCGGATAATACATTATCATAACAGAGAGACCTTGCTTAAAAATTTAAGTCGATTTCATAAAAAAAAAACATGGTGTTTCCATTAAAAACGGTCTTAGAGGAATTTGTTTATTTAATTTGTTTGAAGATTATGAATTCTTGTATAACAGGAAAATATTACAGTAAAGGCTTATTGGTTATGTACATTTAATTGTGTTAAAGAAACTAAATTTATCTACTAAAACATGAACAAATTATGCATTTGCTTATTACACTCTTCAAAAAAAATCACTAATTGTTTATTAATTATAAAAAATAATTATAGGGAGCTGCTGGCAAGGCATTAGGAGTTTATTTCTCTGAAAAAATAAAATCTGTATGTTGGAAAATTGCAAAAAAATGAATTTTAGTAAACAAATAGAAATAATTTTTTCGTAACCAAGTATTATATTTAGAGGTATTGTTTCTGTTATAAAAATGAATCAAATCTACTTGCAAAAAGACGAATTTATTCACTTATTTATCAAATTTGTATAAATAATTAACAAATGGTCTCTATTTTTAATTAGTCATATCGATTTTTTTCTTCAGATTTCCACTCAAAAACAGACATCTCAAGTAGCTATATATCATTTTTACTGACAATCTAACTTTTTTTGCCTAATTTGTTTATAAAAATTGTAAACAATTTTTTAAATATCTGATACTACTGGATATCATTCAATACAAGTTTCTCAACTAATTCTGTATATTTTTGCATAAATTGGATAAATTCCCACAAAATGAAATCTTCGAAAAATAAAACAAAATTTCATTGTTAAACAAAAAAAATTAAACAACTTTTTAAAAAATATGACACGACAACTTTGTTAGAAATTTCATAAGCTCTAATTTAAAAAAAAATTAAAAATCGGTCGCGCGGCATCATTTCTCGGAAGGAATATATCCTGGTGGCGTTATTTTCGAGTTTGACTGTTTTTTCATTGATTTGAAAATATTTTTTTCTTAGTGCAGATTCTAAAAAAACATGCTTAACCGACATACACACACACACACACACACACACACACACAAATAATGTTTAGCTTATACTTCTAAAAAATGAGATAATTGAGGTGTAGTAACAACGTGAATTGAGCAGGAAGCCGAATAACAGCTGTTGGCGCTGATAGCTCAGCCGTACTTAATCGTACTACCAAAAATGCACTGTCGGTAAACATCGCATCGTTCTTGGCGGGAATTTTAAATCAGAATAAAAAAAGCAGCTTGTATTCTTCTTTTTGTGATTGTTTATTGACATGTCTTACTTGGTCTAGGAATAGGACGAGCGTGGCAAGTGATTAAAGGATGCCCGTGAACTTGCTGAGAAGAATCGATAATAATTTTTCAAGAAAAAAAATAAATAATTTATTGATTTATTTATAAATTGGAAATCACAAATGATAATATCCTATTCACTAATTTTTCCCTCATCAATTTTAAGGGCGTGGAGTCTGAACGATGTCCTAGTTTCTATTTGGCTCGCGAAAATGGAAGGCCAATATTCACATCCATTCACTCAACTTTGGCTGATGGTTTAGCAGTTCCCATGGTGGGATATAATGCTTTTGCAACAGCTAATCCCTTAATCGACAAATTGGTGGTTGTTAAAGAAGAGTGGATAGCTATAGCAATTCTCAGATTAGTCGAGAATGAAAAGTGTATTGTGGAAGGTGCTGGTGCTACAGGATTGGCTGCCATTCTTTCTGGACAACTTGATGAACTAAAAGGAAAAAGGTTTTTATCACTATCAATTAATGGATAAGTATTCATTGAGCATCAATAATTTAATCTGAAATATCAAAAATAAGTTCTTCACGACGAATCATAACAAAGCCACGCAAAAAAAAAGTGTGCGGATCTGGTAACAAGACACACGTATTCTTATGGATTTTGGGGCGCTGAATTTAACTTCGGTATCAAAAATCACCCATCACCTCATGGTCGAGCCATAACCTCAAAAAATGACGAAAAATCATGCACTGAGGCAAATAAATTTCAAAATAATGCCAGTGATGCAAATTTTCACTTTAAAAACATGTCGACAACTGTGAAGGATCAACCCTTGCCTGATATCAACTTATTTAACATAACTTTACATAACAGAATCTGACCTCACCTAAACTGAATTAACAGAAATTTATTGAACTACACGTAAATAAATATAGTATAAATAAACACGATAGTATAAATATATCCCTTAAGTTTAAGAAAAGCAGGGAGAAAAATTTTTTGAATAAAACTCTTATTCATTTGCATGTTTAAGTTACAGTTCTACATTTTAATTAATACAAACATTGTCAGGTTAATTGAAATAGGGTCAATTCTATTTGTAGTTATACGTTTCTTGAAATGAGTAATGTGCGTCTAAATTTTTAATCACCTGTAGTACAATGAAATGAATTTTATTGTGTTACAACGGGAACACTTAAGTTAAGTTGTGTTGCGTTAAGCAAAATGTCGTTAGGTTCCGTTAAGCTAGATTTATTTGTAGGTTAAGATCGAGTTAACCTATTAAATATAGCACACATTTAAGACTGAGAACCGTACGCTTACATAGCTACACGTGCGGTTGAATTTCATTCGGCTAGGTTAGGTTAGGTCAGGTTTTGTTAGGTTAGGATAGGTTAAACCTCTATGTAGGTTAAGCCGAAGCTGAATGAAACGGTACCGCAAACACAACGGGACAACACAATGAGTGTAATTGTGTTACGTGAAGTTAAGTTAGGTTAGGTTAGGTCAGGTTTTTTAGGTTAGGATAGGTTTGCCCTCTTTGCAGGTTAACCCCAAGCTGATTCAAACGGTACCGCACACACAACGGGACAACACAATCAGTTTAATTGTGTTTCGTGAGGTTAGGTTAGGTTAGGCTAGGTTAGATTTATTTCTAGCTTAGGCTCGAGTTGAGCCATTCGATGTAGCACACATTTGCTACTGGGAAAATATGCTTCCAGGGCTTTAGGTGTAGTTCAATAAATTTCTGTTAATTCAGGTTAGATGAGGTCAGGTTCGGTTGGGTAAAGTTATGTTAAATAAGTTGATATCAGGCAAGGGTTGATCCTTCAAAGTTGTCGACATGTTTTTGAAGTGAAAATTTGCATCACTGGCATTATTTTGAAATTTATTTGCCTCAGTGCATGATTTTTCGTCATTTTTTGAGGTTATGGCTCAACCATGACGTGATGGGTGATTTTTGATACCGAATTTGAATTCAGCGCCCCAAAATCCATAGGAGTACGTGAGTCTTGTTACCAGATCCGCACACTTTTTTTTATGTGGCTGTGTAATTGACGAATTTTCAATCACGAAGGACTAATTTTTATCTAAATAAACAAAAAAATTTTAACAAATAAGGTTGAAGTTCGTCCTAAAACTGATGAA
Organism: Belonocnema kinseyi; assembly: GCF_010883055.1. Lineage (NCBI taxonomy): Eukaryota > Metazoa > Arthropoda > Insecta > Hymenoptera > Cynipidae > Belonocnema > Belonocnema kinseyi. The sequence continues at coordinate 103,498,566 of NC_046661.1, read as the reverse complement.
TTTTCAAGCCAAGAAGGCGAATTTTTATTTAAATAAAGTTTTTTTCCAACTAAGATAGATGACTTTTCTATGAAAAGACAAATTTTTAACCAGTTGAATTTAACGAAAAAAAAAGAAAATTAACAAAATAGAATAATTTTTAATCAAGGAAGATAAATTTTATATCAATTAGATGAGTTTTCAACTAAAAAATATTTTTTATAAGACGTGTTTTTAATAAAATACTGTTATTTTCAGCAATTTTCTTGGATTTTAGAGCCAAAAAAACGAATTATCTACAAGAAAGTCAAATTATCGACTCGTAAATACGGTTTTTAAACGGAAAATTTTATTTTTTACCAAATATTTAAATTTTCTTAAAAATAGTTTAATTTTCAACGTAACATTTTAATGTTTAACCAAAAATATGAATTGTCAACAAAAAAGTTCACTTTCAACAAAATTGTCGTATTTTGAAGCCATAAAGACGAATTTTCTACAAAACACTTCTATTTTAAGCTAATATGCTGAACCTTTGGACTAACAAGGAATGAAAATGTTTTAAATAGCGTAACTACAAACCGAGTAATGGTAGTAAATTTTTAGCCAATAAAGATAAATTTTCAATCAAGAAAATTAATTTTTTTACCGTAAAAGAGGACTTTTCAAAAATAGAGTTAATTTTTAAGCTAAAAGGTCGAATGTTTTCAGAAACAGTATACTTTTACGAGTATACCCAAAAAGATGAATTTTGAGTAAGAAATATGTATTTAAATAAAAAAAAATAATTTTTAACCAAATAGTTACATTTTAAACTTAAAAAGATAAGTTTTTATATTTTTGTATGTATTTTTAACCGGTTAATTTTTTGTTCAATATGAATTATTAACGAAATTTTTAAAACAAAAAAGTTACTTTGAAAGAAATAGTTTAATTTTTTACCGAAATATTAAATTGTTAACAAACTATGTGAGTTTTTCAGCCAATGAGTTGAATTTTCAAATGAAATAGGTAGGTTTTAAACCAAACGTGGAATAAGAGAATTCTTAGTTGAAAAACCTAATTTTTCGCATAAAATTTCAAAAAGTTGAATTGAACCAAAAAAGAATATTTTTTCACAAAATAGTTTAACCCTCCTACAAAAAGATAAATATTTATACAGAAAATTAGTCGTCCACTTAAAAAGATGAATTGTTATCAAAATATATTAATTTTCTACAAAAAGTTGAATTTTCAACCCGAAAATATGAATGTTCAACAAAAAGATCTATTAAACAAAATAATTGAACTTTTCACAGAATGATCGAATCTTTAACAAGATACGTGAGTTTCTAACCATATATTACGATTTTTAACTAGAAAAGATCAACGTTGAATTTCAAATATTATTTTAAACCAAAAATGGGATAGCTAAATTTTCAGTCAAAAACAAAATTATCAATCAATAGAAAAAAGTTATAAATACGAGGTGTGGCTATTAAATAACCGAACTTATCTTGCTGCCAATGTGTTGCATTTATGCGACGAAAAGTTTTAGTCTAACTTTGTCACGTGACACTTCCTCCACTCTGAGCTCACTGGTCAAGCCAGCAAGTCGCTTGGTTTGACTGTAGCAGTCGTATAAATCAGTCTACGCACCAGTGACGCGCCGAAAAAATGTAGAGTGTTCAGAAGGAGCAACGGGTGAATGTCAAGTTTCTTGTTAAAATTGAAAATCGTTTACCGAAGCTTATGCAATATTTAAAGAAGTGTACGGTTCAAAGAGGGACGTGAAACGACCGAAGATGATCCTCGCCCGGACGGCCCAAAACGTTACAAGCTGATGAAAACATTCAAAAAATCGGTGAAATTATCTACAAAGATCCTCGTTTAAGCATTCGAGCAGTTGTTGAAATCACAGGAATCGACAAGGAATGTCTCCGCCCAGATTTTGTATGATTCCTTCAACATGCGGAAAGTTTGCGCAAAAATGGTGCCGAAACTCCTCACTCACAAGCAAAAGGAATCACGAATGAACATTTGCGCTGACATTTTAAACAACATCGACATCGATCCAGACTTCTTGGAGACAGTGATCACTTGTGACGAATCGTGGTTTTTTACCTATGACCCCGAAACAAAACGCCAATCCATGCATTGGAAGAGCCCGAAATCCCCAAGGACGAAAAAAGCCAAGATGAGCAAATCCAAATTCAAAGCAATGATGATTGTGGTTTTTAATATTCGAGGCATCATTTACGTTCACTGGATTCCTGAGGGTCGGACCATTAATCAGCATTATTACATCGAGGTTCTTACTGTCCTTCGAGAGCGTGTCAGAAAATGAATCAGAAAATGGCATCACTGTGTTGGACCATCCTCCCTACTCACCTGACCTTGCCCCCTGAGACATTTTCTTATTTCGCAAAGTCAAGTCGGCAGTGAAGGTGAGAAGATTTGAAAGTGTGGAAGCAGTTAAATCAAAAGCGGTGGAGATTTTGAACCAGCTGACAGAAGTGGGCTTCCAACACTGCTTCAACCAATGAAAGACTCGTATGAAGCGGTGTTGAGGTCGCCAATGGGAGTACATTAAAGGTGAAAAAAATTCGACTGTAGTTGGTGACGAATGAAAAAAGTTATAACAGCAGTTCGGTTATTTAATACCCATACCTCGTATAGGCTGATTTTTGAACGAAAAGATGAATTCTCGAAAAAACATGCAATAGTTAATTTTTGAACAAAAGTTTTAATTAAAATGAAATACAACTATTCAATTCAACCAAAGACTATGAATTTTCAACAAAATAGTTACATTTATAAATAAGATAAAAACCAATGAACGTCAATCTTCAATAAAAAATACTTTTTATCAAAGCAGTTCAACTTTCAACTAAGTGGTTGAAATTTTGATTAATAACGATGACTTTTAAACAAAATAAGTATATTTTTAATAAAATAATTAAGATTTCAAGGGGGAAAAAGAACTTTATGGAAAGGAGAAAGAAAGCTGATAGGGGAAAGAGTGTGAGTCTGAAATATGGAAATGATTTTCAAACTTATTGTTAAACAGTACCTTTGCACGGGGATATTTTGCAAAATTCACAAACTTTGTTAAAGTACTTAATTTTATCTAAGTTGGTAACGTTA
>NC_046661.1:103492972-103495451 GCF_010883055.1 Belonocnema kinseyi | reverse complement strand
CCCCCCCAACACTCTATTCTGTTTCACTAGGAATCGACCACAGAAATTCCAATTGACAGCAGAGTACTTTTCCATTAAGTTATAAGAGAGATCGAAAAAAGAATCTTTCTTCAGAAATTCACGCTACCTCGAGCCAGGTGTTACATTTAGGATACGAAAAATTTACAGGAATTTCTATTATCATCAGAGGTTATTACGATCGATTAGTGTAGGTATCATTCCACCATCCGTGAAAATAGAAAACAATACTATCAATAAAGTGAACTGCTCAAATAAGAGAAAATAATTAAATTTATTACAGACTAGATGAAAAAGTTTATTTTTAATGTTAAAAGTAAATTCTTTCTGAGAAAAGATCTACTCTTTTTGTTTCACTGATTGATTACTATTTTCATGGATGGTGGTACGATATCTACACTGATTGATGGTAACTATCTCTGCCGATAATACAGATTAATTTGAATTACTCGTGTATTGAATGTAACACCTGGCTTGTGATAGCGTATATTTATGAAAAAAGAGTCTTCTTTCAATCTTTCTTATAGCTTAATAGAAAAGTACTCGACTGTTCAGTGGAACGAAGAGAGTAGATCTTTTTTAAATGCACAATTTTTGTGTACTCATTTTTTATCGTATTTTGTATAGTTTGGCCGAAAAATCTAATATTTGGATTTTTATATCGTGCGTTATTTCGCGCAAAATGTTCATTTTTGTGTTTTTTTTTTTTTTGAATTTTGTAAATGCTCTGTTAATTTTTGGTTCTGTAAAAAAAGTCATTAGCATAATTTGTTCGAATTTTTTAATACTATGAATATTCGTACGGAGAATTTTCGAAGTTTGAAAAAAATGGTCTCGAAAATATTCAAAATATGCCCACTTTTTAAATTTTTATCCAAAATGGCTGACTAACGACCTTGACCATCAGTTTAGGAAACTAAAAGAGTGTACCAAAGGCTTATCTAATAGATTATTTTTCTCAAAAGTTATTGTAGAAACAGACAGACATATATACATGCAGGCAGACATACATACAGAAATACGGACACGTTCGTAAAAACCTGTTTTTAGAATTTAGGGGGTCTCAAAACGTGAAAATTATACAATTTTTTTGTAAATTTTTCTTAACCTTGTTAAAGACATCAACAATAGTTTTATTTTAAATACATTATTTCTATCGGCTCTTAAGTATAACTTAGAATTTTCTTATGACCATCCCCTCTAAAATAAAATTCTAAGATTCTACGAATGAAACTGTATCGTTGTGTTATTATATAGAATAAATTTCATATGTGATAATAATATTTGTGGAAATTTATTTGATTTAAAACCGTTAAAACGTTTTTTTGTATGTATATGCGAAAAATTTAAATTAAAACAAAATTGGTAACAAAATTCCAACAACAAAATTTTTTCCAAAAATTCTAATTTTTTGTTTAGTGTTATAAAGCCTGTAACTTAATTCTTGATCTAAAAAGGAAAATTTTTCCTTAATAATTTTTTTGTAGGATGATTAGTATTACAAATATAATAGATTGTAAAAAAAATTATTTTTAACAAAAAATCCCATTAATGATGAAAAATTGACTTAAAATAACGATCTCAGGCTTACTTTTAAGATCTTGAAATATACTTTCAAATTGGCTTTGATTTTTTAAGATACGTTTATTTCCGGTTGCCGTGCAAGCAGTCAGCCTTGTCTAAATTTTTTCAAAATTTCACAACTCCAAGCTTGCGTAGAAGGACCACTTTGTATCGTTAAAAAATTGTTTGTGTCCATTTAAAAGTAAATTACAAGAGCTTTCAAATGAGACTGAAAACCGGCCGATATATATATATATATGAGACCGGCTGCATAACCCGTTTTAAGTCGGGCGCTGCTCGGGGAATCCAGCCGGAATTCAGTTGAAAATGTCACGGTAAACTGGTCGGATCCCGGCTTCAATACCGGCCAGGATTCGGTCAGGTAATTCGGTCACAAAGCGGTTAAAAAATGTTGCTTCAGACGAGAAATTGGTAACTTCTTCTGTCTTTTAACCCTTAAATGTCTCCATGGGTCGTCAGTGCCCTGACACTTTATATTGCAATTTACGAAGTTCGTTCTTCTTCAGTTAGAATTTTTTTTCAATCTCTTAAAATTAAAAATTCAGTTAACAAGTAAAATTATCTCATGGTAAGTCATTTAAGGGAATGTCCGATAAAATTTCACGCCAAAATATTAAAAAGCTTTTACGCAATAACAAATTACGATTGGGGCCTTCAACGACTCGATGAGGTCCTCAACGTTATGCCAAAGTAAGGCGACCTTTAAGGTGGCTTGGGCGTTTGGTGCCGTACAATGTGGGGGGCACTGTGGGGGCTATCTATCATGCGATCAGTTTTTATTTGAATTTTATTGATATACGCATATTATAATGTCATCTTAATAAAAAAGTAGAAAACGACCAAAAAAAGTGACAGAAACATATGATATGATATGCCT
>NC_046661.1:103488912-103492872 GCF_010883055.1 Belonocnema kinseyi | reverse complement strand
TATTTCTTTTTTGCAAAGTGATCTAGTATATTTTCTTTCGATAATATCAAATTTTCAGAACTGCCTGTGATTTTTTTAAAAAGCGCCCAAGCCACCTTAAGGCTCATCTTAAAGATTACGGTGAGCTTTAAAAGAAAAAACAAATGAACCAATTCTGGCAAAAAATTGAAGTAGTACTTCAATCCCTGGTGATAGAATCACGTAGCAATTTTGAAACCACGTGGTGATTTAAGGTTAGGAAGAAAGAAAGGAAAACCTGTATAGACAACAGTATATTTTAATTTTAAATAATAATTATTCACGCACTACGTGTTGTTTTCAAATTAATTACTGAAATAATATTGATTTTAATCGCGAGCTTCGAAGAGACGACGCGACGTGAGTGCAAGAAGCATCCTCGTTCCAGATGCGAAACTGGGATCTGAAGAACTCGAATTAGCCACCTGGTGACAGAATCGGAAAGCCCTGAGCATAGGTAAATTTTTACGGGAAGTATAAGCGAATATACAAAAATAATTTTTCTAAAGGTTTTACAGATTGTTTTACAGTGAAATCGGGGGGAAAAAAGTGATCAATTAAAAGTTACAAATAAAATAAATAAAACTTTATCAATTGGAATTTTCGCCACGAAAATCGAAGACCAAAGTGTTTTGTTGTGTGTTTGGTTGCTCTTCTACTATTCGAAGCATGAAACTGTTCGATTTTTCTGAAATATAAATAAACTCCAATTTAAAAAAAAAAATGAAAAATCTGATAGTACATTTACAGCATTTACTGATAGTATGACTCGAAAAATAAAACAGAATGAAGTAAAAAAATGCACGAAATTGAAACGGATTTTCAAGCTTGTTCCACTGTCAATAAAAAGATTGAAAAAAAGTTATAAGCATCATCAAGCATTTATCGTTTTTCTTCTTCAATAATTTTTAAGCATTTCGAGTGAAAATACTCAAAACACGTTCTAAATAAAAATATTATTTTAGGTACAAATATATCAACATAACCTCAAATCTGAAAAACGTTACTGCTAATTTGTCATTTCAAGCGGATATAAATTAAATTTTGCATTGAAACGTCGATAGTCAATATTAAATTTAAAATGTTTATGAGGGGGAGAAATTGAAAAATTTATTATTTAGACAACAAGAATTTTCAAATTCGAAGTTTGCAAACAAAATGCAATAATAGAAACTGAAGTTTCGTTTTCCACCTCTTTTCCACAAAACAGAAGGTATCCTGCATGTAAAATTCTTTGTCCTTCTACGAAGTTTCTACATGCCGGTGTGGATTTTGTGAAATTACAAATTTGAGCTATTGTTACTTTCATTTTTAAGATTTAAGACTAATTTTCAATGTTTTTACATGAGTCTTATGAGACATCAACCTACTGTCGCCGGCCATATTGCTTTTGCTGCTAGTGGTACCCTCAAGATATCAGATCCCAATGCAGACACCAGACGCAGTAGGCGCTATATATGGCGGTAAATTTGAAAGTGTACACGCTAAGCATTATCTCAAAATAGAGAAGTTTATAAAAATTTCAATATTTCTGTTATTGCACATAGCAGAATCGATAAGAGTTTAATTTAAAAAGTTAAATCATTTGAAAAAATGTAATGCTTTTTTTAAAGAATTTAAAAAAGCCTATTTCTCTTTCACTGATCGGATAAATCTTTAATTTATAATTTTAAAATAATATTCATCTAGATCCTACCAAAAACCTTGCTGTATTAGGGCCAATCGGGGAAATTTCTACACGGGTATATCTCGATTTTTTACCTAATTTCGCCGAAATTAATTAATTTTAGTCAAACACCTATCTAAACAACGCGTTGCAATTCACCTTGTAGATTTTCCGTTACCGACCGAATGTGACGTAATACTAGAATACTCTATTGAATTTTCTCAGTGAATATATAACAGCCGTTAAGTCGATTTGAAAGTATCACAGCACAAGCATCTTGAAGAACTTTTTACTACCTCAGTGATATTTCTTTTCAGAGTAGTTCTGCCACTTTGTGGTGGCAATATTGATACAACCATACTGGGCAGCTGTTTGGAGAGAGGTCTTGCAGCAGATGGACGTCTTGTCAAGTTTTGCGTGCAAGTCTCCGACAGACCAGGAGGAATTGGAGAGTTGTGTAATCTTTTAGCCGGTATTGGTGTCTCCATAAAAGATATCATACATGAACGAGCTTGGATTATGTCCGATATTTTTAGCGTTGATGTTAAAATTGTTTGTGAAACAAGAGACAAAGAACATGCCCAGCAGCTCAAGGAGGTTCTCCATAAACACTACAGAAAGATCATTTTCGGAGTGGAAAATCATGCTTCTCTTCCGATTTCACCTTGAACTGACACATTTTCTATTTATATATGAGTTTTTATTTATTTTTATTTTGTACACAATTATACTGTGATTATACAAGGTGTTACTGTGCTATCGTCTTAGACTGTAATATATGGATATTAAATTAGTGAAGCCTGAAATTCACTTTGAGGATTTTATTTACACAATGCCTATGGGTTAATTTGAAAAAATCCGAGGTGAACAAATGCACAGAAAACTTTTTTGTATATTATTAAGGGGCCGTACTTAAATTACGTTATTTTCCCCTTTACTAATTTTTCATTTGAATTCATTATTAATATTAAAATAACAGACTTTTAATCATGCAATAATTTTAACATAGTATCTTTTACAAACGGAATAAAACAGTATTTCAGATACCAATTTTAAATTGTCAATTTTATTAATTTATTTTAAACAAAAAATTGCCTTTTTTACTCTGTTATGGTTTATATTTCAATGAAAAAGATGAAATTTATACAAAAAATCAAAGGATTTTTAAACAAACCAAAAAGAACGGATTTTTAACAAATAAAGACTTCCACTGAAGAGAGAAATAGACGTTGGACTTTTCTGCCAAAACACGACATTTCTCTATGAAAATTTATTTTTCCAAGAGAAAAATATGACTTCAGCAAAAACTTAATTTCTCCCGAAACTGATGCACATTTACCCACAAAAATGAAATTTCAATCCAGGAAAATTATTTTTTTTTTTAAATGGAGAATTTTCAGCTAAGAAAGATCAATCTTTAAAAAATGGAAAAATTAATATAAGAAAAGAAGATTTTTCCGCTGAAGAGTTAAATTTTCGTCAAAATTTCAACCAGAGAAAAAAAATTAATTTTTAACAATGCAATTTAAGTTTTACCCTAGCAGTTGAATTTTCAATGAAAAAAGATTAATTTTCAAAAAAATAGTTCAATTTACTGTTAAAAAAGATTTCATTTAGCTATTCCCGATCAAAATATGAATTTTTAAACAAGAAATAATTGCCTACAAAAGTTTAATTTTCAATCGGAAAAGACGAATTTTTAAAAACAACTAAAATGACTTTTTAAGAAAATCGTTGAGTTTTCTACCAAATACTTGAATTTTTATCCAAAAAGATTAAATTTCTCTTAAAACATATAGATTTTTATTTGAAAAAACAAATGCAAAAGCATAGTTCAATTTTCATCTAAAAAAGATTCCAGTTGACTTTTCAAAGCATAATCTTCAACCATAAAGGATGGCTTAGATTTACGGAATGTATTAATTTTACACCAAATAGTTGCATTTTTATCCAAGAAAGGTGAAATTTCTCTTAAAGCAGATAAAGTTTTAATTTAAAATAAATTTTTAAAAAACGGATTCTTTTTGAAAAAAAATCGATACTATTATTGAATTTCCATCCAGAAAATGTAAAAAAAGTGAAGTTTCTAAGAAGTAGTTAAAGTTTCAACAAAACAGCAGAATTTTCAACCGAAAAGTATGAATTTGACAAAATTGTTGAATTTTCAACCAAATAGGTATACGAGGGTAGTTCAATAAGTCCTTAGAATGAAGTATAAAAACAATTTTTTTTGGGTAAATTTTTTTTTATTTTTCAACATAATCTCCTTGGAGCTC
>NC_046661.1:103486875-103488812 GCF_010883055.1 Belonocnema kinseyi | reverse complement strand
TATCTAGTCGGGAGTGGTGCTGACTGAAAACAGATGATTTGGAGCGATTCGCGCGCCATTTGTTGGTCATTCTAAGGACTTATTGAACTACCCTCGTATATTTTTATCCAAGAAAAATGAAGTTTATTCTAAAGCAGGTGATTTATAAAACAAAAACCGAAACTTTAAAAAAAGAGTCGAATTTTCAAAGAAGCATTTGTATTCTTATTCAAGAAGGGCGAAATTTCTTCTAAAACATATAAATTATAGGAAAGACCTTAAAAACAATAGTTAGATTTTATCCAAAGAAGATTCCCGTTTACTTTCCAATACCAAAATAAGAATTGTAAACAATAATATAATTTTCTGCTAAATAGTCGAATTTTTAACCAAGAAGTAGGACTTTCTAACAAGATTGTTAAAGCTTAATCAAACAGTTGCTTTATTGTCCACGAGAAATTAAAATTTAACTCAAGCAGGTGAATTTTATGCAAAGGTAAATTTTCTAGGAAAGAGTTGAATTTTCGAAAAAACAGTTGCATTTTTATCCAAAAAGATACAATTTTCCTACTAAAAATATGAACTTTTAAATAAAAAGGATAAATTTTCAGAAAAAATAGTTTACATTCAAAAAAGGATTTCAGTTATCTTATCAGCAATAAAATATGAATTCTGAACAAAATCTTAATATTATACAAAAGTAATCAAAGTTTTAACCCAAAAAGACGAATTTTTAACAGAACAGTTGAATTTTCAACCAAAAAGGATGTCTTTTTCAGAAAGTTGTTAAATTTCCAACCGCCGGTCGGAAAAAATGCAGCCCCGGTATGGTAATCTGTCGAGTGCCATACCGTAAATAAAACGTCCTACGCGAAAGGGCCCAGATCTGAGCCACAAAACAGGGGGCCCGATCTGGCCCATATATAGCCTCTTTAATTTTTTGTATCTATAAATGGTAACATTAAAAAGGTTTTTCTTAATAATATTTTTTCAGATTTAGTATTTTACAAAACTTCAATTTTTCAATATTTTACATAATTGAATTCTACATTCTTGAATGTATCGTTAATAGTTTCCATTTCGGAATAAAACTATTATGTTTAGAAAAACAATGATCAAACTTATAAATATTACACACAAACATACGCACACACATTCACAAATGAATTTAAATTGTAAATATATTTGAATCTTCTTTTATTTTTTTAAATGATTTTTGTTTGATTCACGCACATGGCGCACGTGGAACGAGATTCTAAAAGTAAAGTTTTTGAACCAAGGGCGGGACTCTCTTTTTATTGTAAATTCAAAGATTTAGGCCTGCAATAAACACACACAAAAAACAAGATATATATATATATATATATATATATATATAATTAAAAATTTGTCATAAGGACCAGCGAAATCGCTGTAAAATTTCAGCCACAACCACGTCTCATAACCGTGAGATATTTATATCTGATACTACTGAATATCAATCCAATACAAGTTTCTCAACTAATTCTGTATATTTTTGCATAAATTGGATAAATTCCCACAAAATGAAATCTTCGAAAAATAAAAAAAAATTTCATTGTTAAATAAAAAAAAATTAAACAACTTTTTAAAAAATATGACTCAACAACTTTGTTAGAAATTTCATAAGCTCTAATTTAAAAAAAAATTAAAAATCGGTCGCGCGGCGTCATTTCTCGGAAGGGATATATAACCAGATAGGCTGGGCAAGACAGTACGCGTCCCGCATTCAATGTGTGATTGACTACATCACACATGGCAGAAATTTTACCGCCAAGGATTCGAAAGTTCGCGCGCGAACTCCGGACCCGTTATCACACACTCAACAAGTCAAAGCGGCTGACCATCAGGCAGCATATTGTTGAGAGAATACGGATACTATCTGACGCTAAGAGAAGTCTAGAGCGGAGGGAGAGATGGGTCAAAGAAAATCAACAGTT
>NC_046661.1:103460317-103486775 GCF_010883055.1 Belonocnema kinseyi | reverse complement strand
TTATTTTATAAGCTAAATTATTTATCTGTGCATTTAGTAGAAAATTCAAAAATTGAACTGTTTTTTTGGTGTGAAAAGTTTTGCTGTGTATCGAAAAATACAGGAGATTTTATCAAATTAAACTCCTTAGACATATTGAGCTCTCTGTGTCCTTTATATCAGTTTCGCAATAGCTCTAAAAGAGTATTGTCACGTATCTCGACTTTGGGGAAAAAGTCAAATAGAAAATTCTAACGTTTGAATATTTCTACTTTCTTAAAATTGCGTTTCATTATGCAGATGCTAGGAAATCCGGAAAAGTACTTAAAGATAAGTAACTCATATCAATTTATTATAATTTTACGATAAAAAAGAAATTTTAAACCTAAAAACAACAAATCACGCTGAAATTTTAAACCGGGGGGGGGGGGTCTCTTTTTATCATAAATTCAAAGATTTAGGGCTAAAATAAACACACAAAAACAAGAAATAAATATATATATATAAGTCTTTGGTGTCGTGCCCAGAAGGCATAAAAACACAAACTCAAGACGAGTCTCTCGGTTCCAGTTCTGACCTCCCCCCAACCCTCCCTTATTAACTGAAGTTTGGTGGGACCTTAAGGGACCTTAAGGTAAAAGAATTGCGAGAAACGATGGACGCGAGGAAACTGGATATTTTATGTGTGCCTAAAACAACGAAAAAGGGATGCGAAAAAAAAGAAATTGGAAATATGGTCAGGAGTAGATAGTAAATCACATGGCAGGCAAGGAGTAGGTCTGATTTTAAATGAAAGAGCGTAGCAGCATCTCGGAGATCATGATTTTGTATCTCCCAGACTGCTGTGGGCTACAATGAAAGTTGAAATCAGAAGATTATTTATCATTGCATGCTACGCGCCAATTGACAGTGATCCCAGAGAAGTAAAAGACCCCTTCTGGGACACTTTAAATGACGCAATATATATTTGCGATCTTGGTGAAAGAATAATTCTGCTAGGAGATATGAATGGATGGGTAGGCATCCAAAATCAATATACAGAAAGAGTGCTAGGTAATTTTGGGGATCCAAGAACAAAATATAACGGAGATAAATTAGTTGGTCTATCCTTAGAAACGGGTTTGTTTATTACAAATACTTGGTTTAGGCATAAAATGATTCACATGTACACCTGGTCTAAAGGAAATAGCCACAGTATAATTGACTGTTTTGTTGCGGATGAAAGACTAAGAGAGTTAGTCCAAGATACAAGGGTCATGAGGGGTTCTGAATGTAACACTGATCATTACCTTCTGATCTCCAAAATTAACTTAGGTCGGCGATAGAGAAAAAAGAGAACAAAGAAAACAAAACAAACGCGAATAAAAATTGGGAACTTACAGAAACCGGATGTGCGAATAGATTTCCAAAATAAGATAATCGAAGGCATAGATAGGGCAACATGGGAGGAGCTTATAAAAAACGAAGATATGAGGGCGCATGGAGAATGTTCCGGGATATCATTGTTAGGTGTGCGATCAAAGTGTGAAGTACCGCGGTTGTAGAAAGAATGTCTGGTGATGCGTGGTAGAATGATGAAATTCAGGCTGCCCAAAATGCAAAGAAAGAAGCGTACAGGAAAACTTTGAACAACACAGGTCTTAACGACGAGGAAAGAAATAGACGTATAAATGATTACAGACAAGAAAAGAGAATACTCAAACGATTAATTAAGGAGAGTAAAGATAAAAATGGAGCAAGAGAAGAGAAGAGAGTAAAAAACGACTTTGAAGGAAGCAAGAAACTGCTTTATAAATAAATGAAGAGAAATAAATGTACAGAATTTGTCAACATGAGGAATAGTAATGGGTAAATGCTATATGATGCAGACGGAATACTAGATGCTTTCAGAGACTATTTGAGGGGACATTTAGGAGATAAAGATATAAGGTGCCAAAACTGTGATGTAGCACACGATTCGTTAGAAAACTGTATTACTGAGGTTAGGAATATAATTAAGAACTTGAAAACGGTAAGGCTGCCGGGGTAAACAGTGTTGATGCTCAAATGCTTAAAAACGGTTGTCAGTGCATACCACATAGACTTTGCGCATTGATAAATTTATGTTTCGAGATAGCAGACCTCCCAGGCAATTAGAAAAAGGTGATTATCATACCAGTATACAAAAGAAAGGGAGATAATAGCGACTGCAATAATTACAGAGGTATTAGCTGATTAAGTACTGCTAGCAAAATATACTCAAAAATACTTATTCGGAGGGTAATGAAAATAACAGAAAAAAAGATTTGGGACGTGCAAAGTGAGTTTATGCCAGGAAGGTCATGTGGGGATCAAATATTTAGCTTAAGGTAAATCACAGAAAAAAGTTTGAGAGTAGGAAAAAGAGTTTTCTGTGCATTTGTTGACCTAGAAATTTTTTTTGACAAGGTAAATAGAAGTAAACTTTGGGAAGTCTTGAAAGAATATGGAGTCAATGGATGGCTCCTACAAGTTATAAAAACAATATATACGGGTAGGAAAGTGAGTGTAAGGGTAAATGGGAAATTGAGTGACTGTTTAGATATTATTCAAGGAGTTAGACAAGGATCCCTTATATCTTCATGGTTATTTATATTATTTATTTACAAGTGTTTCAGAATGTCTCTTTTCGACGAAGACGGTGTGGATCTCGAAACAGTAAGAGTACGTGGATTAGCGTTCGCAGATGATAAGGTTTTTATAGCAGATTCAATCGAAGACTTTCAAAGAATGTTGAATAAACTTACTGCAAGCATAAAGAGCATAGGCCTCAAAATTAACGCAAATAAAACAGAAACTATGGTGTTCGAAGGAAAGAGTGAGAAAACACTATGCAATATTTCATTGAATAATGAGAGAATTGAATAAGTTGATAAGTTCGTTTACCTTGGTAGCTTATTTACTAGGGACGGGAAGATAGATGAGGAATTCGATAGATGCGTAAACGAAGGTAAGAAGGTTATTGGCAGAGCAGGTCCCCTGATCAGAAGTCAAAATATATCAAAGAAAGCTAAAGTGGGCACATAATTCTATATTTGTACCGATTGTACTATACGGTAGCGAGACATGGACTTATCAAGAAAAAGATAAGAGTAAAATTAACGAAATTGACATGAGATTCATGTGCATAATATACGGGTAAACTATGATGGACAAAGTGAGTAACGAGATAATTCTGAAAGAATGTGGCGCAGAAGAGACGCTAATAGACACGTGGGGAAGAAATCGGTTAAGACGGTTCGGGCATGTTGAGAGAATGCCAAATGAACGACTAACGGAATAAGTGTATCAAGGTAAGGTAAATGGCAGCGTGCCCAGAGGTAGACCGCGGAAAGAATGGTTAGAATGTGTGAATGAGACCCTAGTTAGAAGAGACAAAAGAAGCCACCGAAATACGAGAGCCTGCATGAAAATATGCATGGACATAGAAGAAGTTAGATAAGTAGGTCAGGACAGAAAAGTATGACGGCAAATAGTTAATAAAAAAAATGTCAGTAGAGTGAATGACGCCTGAAACAAAAGACCGCGGACAATAGTGGACCCAAGTGGGGAACCTTACATAACGACTTTGTAAGGATCTTCACTTGGGGTGATTGCTAGAGAGATTGATCAGCAACCTCGTTCGGAGCAGTGTTGCGGAACGAACGTGTTATTTACATAAATCACGAGAATTCTGAATCAATCTGAAAATTCTCTATCCCTTCCTCACATTACTCCTTTCCCCACCGAGTGAGTCACGCCTACCCCGAAAGGGAAATGGCTTAATAATTTAATATATAATGTTACTTATCCGAAAATTATTATATTCTGTATCAAGTAACCTCTATTTTTACATTATAAGCAACAACAAAAAAATTTCGGAAAAGCTGGAAAACATTTTCTTTATTCACATTAATAGTAAATGCATTCAAAATGATGACGCTTTACAATGCTGCATACCTCCATTGCGAACAATCAAATGCGAACAGTGGACTAATCGAAATATTTGAAGATAAGCGCGGTAATTTTAAATTAAGCATTCATTAATAATTCATTTTAACTACTTTTTCTTCTAACATTTTTTCGTTTTTATTCATTTATTTTTTCGAAATAGCTATGCTTTTGCATAAAAAGCATGGAGCCTCACTTGAGTACTGAATTTTTTCAGTGATGTGAATACATATAGGAAGTTGATGTAGAACTTTATGAATGGAAATGGTTTTCGGGCAGTTTGAGAGGCCCCTAACGCCAAGTCACCTAAAGAATTTTTTTAAACATTCTAAAAACAGGTACAAATTATTAAAAATATAGAAAATATCTGTGATTGCGGGACTTATTTGATGTTGACTACGCATCTTCAATTATAAATATTATCTTGTTTGATACAATTTTGAATTAATAGTTTGATAAATATGACAGTTTGAAGAACACATTGTGCAAAAATAGTAATTATAATGTATTGCTGTTTGAAAATACTCATTTTTAACTGCATGAAAATCTTCCTTAGCCTTAGCTAAGAAATCCATGTCGTATTTTAAATAGTTTTAATCACACTCTTCGAGTTTTTCTTAGAATTGTCTTAGAACTGTAAAATATTCAACTTAAACTTCCATAATCCTTTTTGCAACTAACTTCAATTGATATTGATAAGACCAAGTTATTTTTTAAACAAATTTTAACAATATTTAGCAATATTCTATTTTAAATTTTGTAATTTGGGACATCGCATTACCTGACAGTTTTCAAACATTTTTATTTATAATTTCTAAATAAAGTCATATAAAATTTTGGAACTTCTTTAAATTGTGCCCGGATATGAGTACTCTTCTCGGATATATTTAAAAAAATGGATTACAAGATATGTGAAAAATGATAGAGGCTTAAAATAGTCAACTTTTTGACAATCAGTCATGTACATTAAAAATATAATAAACATCTAATCGTAATCTTAAACAGAAAACTTAAAAATCTTGTGAAGCCTAACCGGGCCCGACGTGGTTTCGATGCGAGCCACACCATTTGCCCCCTTATGGCCACATGTGGAAAATCCGATCGGGCCCAGATCGGAACTTGGGAATAGGTTGGGTTCCTTTGCAGTCCACCAAGCAGGGACCGAGAGAGGGGTAGATCCTTATAGATTTTGACGTTACCGACCGAGGGTGCCGTAATATTAGAATAAGGCATTTTCACTTCATTGTCAGCTGACTTCATTTCGTTGGATGTTCAGTGAAAAACACTGTACCAAATTCATGATACTTAACTTCATTTTTATATTATCTTCGTAACGAATAATTACTATCAATTTATTATATCAATAAATTGTTCTTAACAAACTATTTTTCCAATAAACGTTTACAGATTAGGTTAGTTTTTACCGCGAAGTAGTATAAGGAGACCCACTCCCGGAAAACTTGGACGCACGGAGAATAGACAAAAGGAGCCCAAAGTCCTGTACATTGACTTCACCAAAAACGAGCATTTTTCTGTCGGATGTACAAAAACGCATCGAAATGCTAAATCTTCCCGAGCGCGGCGCTAGAGTGGCACGAGTATGGATGGCCGCCGTCATGGTTTTGTGTAAATATAACCTCAAGGCTCAAAGAAAAATACAAAATTCTTAAATCGCTGAATTAATTTCTTTGAGCCATGCCAAGATTATTGAAATATAGAAACTGCTACATTTAAGTGAAAGTTTGGTACCAGCGCGATAATGCGTAAGCATACAAAATTTAAACCTGGTAAGTTATATACTTATTTTTCATATCACCATATAATGTAACTTACCTCGTATATTGCAGGATCACAGCGATTAAATGTTTTGCGATAAACCAGATTCTTAAAACATTTTTTTACATAAATAACAATTTATCTATTTAAATCAAATATCACAATCCTTAATATGTAATGCAAACTCTGTCAATGTTAAAGATGTAAATATAGGCAGCTGTCATTTTATCCCCGTGCCACATTAGCGCTATACCCGGGAACGGAAATTATTGTAACCATGCCCATACGACAAAAATTTACTTATTTTCGGTTACACTCCGAAAGGGCTCCTCCTTATGTCTATTCTCCATGCTTGGACGCGTGAATTCCGATTTAGTTTGCATCGCTCGTAGCGCCACTTGCGAAAAAATATGAAACTCAAAACCCTTTCAAAATTCCCTTATTTTTCCTTGACTAATTTTTAATTTAAAATCATTAATATTCAAATACCAGCATTTCAAAATGGTAATACTTATAACATATAATATTTTCTAAACGGAACTTCCAACAAATAAAGATTTTTCACTCAAAATATGAATAAAAGTTTATCTAAATTATTGAACCTTCAATCCAGAAAACAAATATGACTTTTGAACAAAAAATTAATTTTCCATGAAACTGAGGCATGTTTACTCAACAAAAATGAAATTTCAAACTAAAAAATTATTTCTTTACCAAAAAAGGCGAATTTTCAACTAAAAAAGATCAATCTTAAAAAAATGGAAAATGATACAATTTCATTTAAAAAATGAATTTCAAACCAACAAAAAAAGTATTTTCAACCACACAGTTAAATTTTCAAATAGAGAAATAAGAAATAAAAAATATTAATTTTCAACAAAATAATCAAACTTTCAATTAAAGATATGAAATTTCAACTGAAAATATAAATATTTAGCAAAAAGTGATTTCTTAACAAAGTGATTCAACCAAATCTTTGAAACAAATTATTGGAATACTCAAGCAAAGAAGAATTATTTTAACCAAAAAGTTGAATTTTCATTTTTAAAAAAAAGTTGAAATCTCTACCAAATAATTGCATTTTAATTAAAAAGTAGATGAAATTTCTTTAAAAGCATAAGAATTTTTATCTACAAAAAAGTTGAGTTTTTATCCAACAAAGATTCAAGTTGACTCTGCAAGATAAAAAATTGAATGTTTTAACAAAAAAATAAGTTTTTACGAAAAAAATTGAATTCTCAATAAAAAAAAGAATTTTTTCAACCATAAAGGATGAATTTTTTACAAAAGAGTTGAATTCTCTATCAAACAGTTGCATTTTTATTCAAAAATCATTAAACTTGGTACTAAGACAGATAAATTTATAATAAAAAATGAAAAATTTATCTTTTTAAGTGGAATTTCATCCAGAAAAGATTTTAGTTCATTTATCAACACCCAAACATAAATTTTAAACAAAAAGTAAATTTTCTACGAAATACACAAATTAGAAAATAGTATACTAGTTTAATTTCCAACCAAAAAGTTGCACTTTTATCAAAAAAGGTGACATTTGACATAAAACAGATGAAATGGTGAATTTTAAAATCAAGAAGAAAAAATTTTCAAAAAAAAAGGAATGTTAAAAATAAGAAAAAAAGAAGAAACGAAAGATTAAATTTTTACCAAAACAGGTGATTTAAACAAAAAAACTTTAAAAAATAGTTAAATTTTCCTCCAAAGAAGATTTCAGTTCACGTACTAACACCAAAATAAGAATAGAAAGTAATTTGCAACAAAAATGGATGCTTTTTAGGAAAATGATTAAATTTTCAACTGAATAATAAGATTTATAACTAAAAGGATAATCTTCAGAAGAAAGTTGTTGCGCATTTCAAAATTTTAATCTGAAAATATTTCATTTTTTAAGCTTTTAACTTGTCTTATTTTCGGAATTTTATTCCTAAATTATTCAGATTCAAGCTTCTTCAATTCAAAATAAGATTGTTCTCTAATGAAATTGTCCATTAAAAAAAGAATTTTTTGCCCGCTATTTTTCAATTTGGAACGCTTTTAATTAGAAATAATGCCATTTGGAAAACTTGTATTTCAAAGCTTTTCCGCAAGTGGCGCTACGAACGATGCGAACTAACTAAATACGAATCTATGCGTCCAAATTTTTCAAAGGCAGCATTGGAAAGGGATCTCCTTATTCTACTTCGGGGTTTTTACGAAGATATTAGCAAAATAGGGCAAAAATGGACCGAATCTCATGCATTTTGTCCATTGTTTTCTCCTTAGCAATCAACCAAGTGAAGTTAGCTGTTAATTGAAGTGAAAATATCTAATGCTCAATCCTGAGGTGTATCAATCACAAAACTTTTTTAAATAGAAACAATTGAATAAAACTGTCAAAACTTGATGCCATAAAGGAAATGATATACTCGCAAGGAATAATTATATTAAATTAATACTCAATTCCTTTAAGAAGAATTTGTAGCACCTCATAAAAATCTGTGTTAATCTCATTCAAAACGTAAGTAGCTTAACTTTAATTTAAAATTAAATTCTAAATAAATAAAGAATTAACTTTTTTAAAATTATAACACACCTTTTTAAGCTCAAAAACCATTTCTTATTCAGGAAAGTTAACGGAATATTATGACAGACACCGAAAAGCTAAAGCAAAGCGAGATCCAGATATGCAGTGAAACTCGACTGAAAAGAATTGCTGCCAAGCTAAAATGGGTTATAACTGATTTTCATTCGTTGAGTTCGGATCGAAATAAAAAACGCTTTCCAGTTTTGGAATCTTCTGCTTTTCTCCTGCAAAGTAATAACAGGGACAAATCATTCAAGATTTCTTTCCAGTATGATTATTGTTTCTTGCAAATAACCAGCATTCCTGCATTTCCGAAGGACGTGACAAATGTTTGCTCAATTCTTGATAAAGATGGTAAAACCGTCTGGCAGTCCAAAATGTTCATTCGACCTTTGTATCGAGTCAGCTTACCGGTGAAAATACTTCTTCGAGAGAAGCAAAAATATTTGGCCAATAACGCTTTAAGAATTCTTTTCAAAATCGAAATAATCGAGGATCTTGTCACTGAATACACAACCGATTCAAATGTCTCTCCAGCTTTCAGCAATCTCGAAAGATTTCTCGAAGACCAAACAATTTGTGACGTGACTTTCTTAATTGGCGATCAGGAGTTTCGAGCTCATAAAATAATCTTAGCTATTCGAAGTCCAGCATTTTTGGCCATGTTCACTCACGAGTTTTCCGAGCAGAGAAATAGCAAGGCCAGAATATCGGATATCAGACCCGAGGTTTTTAAAGCTTTGCTTAGATACGTTTATAATGCTGAGATTGAAAGTATGAGTGAAATTGCTGCCGAATTATTGATAGCTGCTGATAAATATTTACTTGAGGATTTAAAAATTAAGTGTGAGAGATTTCTGATCGCTAAATCGACGAAAGAAAAGGCTTCTTACTTATTACAAATCGCGAAGAGACACAATTGTGCAAATTTAGAATTGTATTGTCGATTATGCTTATCCGAAAATAAGGAAGAAAATGTGATAATTTAAGACATTTTTTATTTACTTTTAGTCCTGCGATATAGGAATTAGATTTTATATTTTAATTTTTATGATAATTGAGAACACTGTATATTTTTTAAAACAGGTGCTTGAATTATGTGTGGAAATTTAAACTTAAATAATATCCATGGCTATATAAAATGTATGAGATTTTTATAAAAATTATTTAAGATCATGGTAAATACGATGACTTGAAATTAATTCTTGGTTGGTATTAGAACAAAGAGTTTCGATATAACTGATTTAACTGTTTATACTTAAAACAAATTTTTACAACAATTTAGGGTAGTTTCCGAAAATTTATAAATTTTTTTTTAGTAACATTCAAGGTAATTTATGGTGAATTACCATAAATGGCCCAAAATTCAATAAAAAATAGTTATAAATTTCCGGAAATTTATGGACATTTTTGGTCACTTATGGTCATTTTACAGGCAAATATAGTAATTTACAATGCATTACACAAAATTAAAGTTTAATCATTTTTATAAATTTCCAGAAATTTGTAAAAGTTTTGGTAATTTATGGTAACTTACCATACATTGCCACAAATGCAATTTTAAAATGTCTATATATTTTGGGAAATATATGAAAATTTTCGGTCACTTATGGTGATTTTACACGTAAATATGGTAAATTACCGTAAATACCCGAAAATTCATGATCAAAGATTTTCATAAACTTCCGAGAATTTTAGTATTTTTTTATAAATTTCCAAAAATGCCTAAAACTCAATAAAAAAATGTCAATATTTTTCGGAAATGTCATTTTACAGGTAAATATGGTAAATTACAATGCACTACCCAAAATTCAATCTTAAACATTTTTCTAAATTTCCGGAAATTTATGAAACTTGTGGTAATTTATGGTAATTTTACAGGCAAATATAGTAATTTACCATACATCACATATAGTTCAATTTCAATCATTTCTATAAATTTCAAGAACTTTACAAAAGTTTTGGTAATTTATGGTAACTTACCATATATTGCCATAAACGTAATTTTAAAATGTCCATATATTTTCGGAAATGTATGAAAATTTTCAGTCACTTATGGTAATTTTACAGGTAAATATGGTAAATTGCTATAATGATCCAAAATTCAATATTAAAGATTTTTAAAAATTTATGGAAATTTTTGGTATTTTATGGTAACTTTTCATAAAATGCTTAGAATTTAATAAAAAAATGTTCATGAATTTCCGGAAATGCATGGAAATTTTCGGTAATTTATGAACATTTTACATTTAAATATGGTAAATTACTATAATTGACCTAAAGTTCCATTTTAAACATTTTTATAAATTCACGAAAAATGATAAAATTAGTAGTAATTTATAGTGAAGGGTAGTTTATGGTTAATTACCATAAATTGAGCAAAATTTAATTTAAAAATAGCTATAAATTTCCAGATGGAAATTTTCGGATACTAATGATCATTTTACGTGCGAATATAGAAAATTACCCTAAATTGTCCAACATTTCATTTTCAATATTTTTATAAATTTTCGGAAATTTATAAAATTTTTAGTATTTATGGTAACTTTCCACAAAATTCCTAAAATTCAATAAAAAAATGACCATTAATTTCCGGAAATTATGAAACTTTTCGGTTATTTATGGTCATTTTACAGGTAAATATGGTAAATTAACATACATTCCCCAAAATTCAGTTTTTAAATTTTTTCCTAAATTTTCGGAAATTTATGCAATTGTTGGTAATTTATGGTAATATAACAGGTATTATACGGTAACTTAAGATAAATCAGACAAAATTCGATACAAAAATTTCTATAAATTTCCGGAAATTTTCCGCTGTTCATGATAATTCTACAGGTAAATATGGAAACTAACCATAAATGACCCAATATTAAAATTTAAACATTTTCATATATTTTCGGAATTTTATAAATTTTTGAGTAATATATGATAACTTAAGATAAATGAACCAAAATTCAATTTCAATTTTGTATAAATTTATGTAAATGTTATACTTTCTTATATCCTGTTCTTTAATTTTTTATGATTTTTCATTACAATTTTTAAAAATCTTTTTCTATCCAGTGAAAGTGAATTCAAATGAATTAAATTTAAACAAAATGGGGAATTCGAGTAAATTCAACTTTGAATTTTGATGTACCTGTTCCTGAATTCAAATAAATCCCAGAAAAAATTGCGAAAATTCGAGATAAATTAAACATAAGTGTATTTAATTTTGTTCCTATTCCTATTTTAAACAATCTTACCCTCTTTTAATCCAATTTCAGTTTTTCTCATATTTATGTTTTTTAAGCCTAATAATTTTGCTTACGTTTAGAATTTTCTATCCCGTTCATATTTGTAACAATTTCAACTGAAACATTTTTGCTTGAAAAAATTTTTTAAATAAAAATTTTACTTTAATTTATTACCAATTTCAAAACATCTGCTGTAAGCATTAAACCATTTTTTTATTGTACAAATCTTAAGGTAATTTTGGTGACAAAATTATATTTAAAAAAAAGTTTGTTTATGATTTTAAGAATCAAAATAAACTATTTCATTAAAAATAAAAAACCTAGTTTCAATAATGATACAACAAAATTATTTTAACCATGTTTTTCGCAATTTAAACATGTAAAAAAATTCGTATGAAGCGACTGTAAGCGAAAAGTCAATTACAAAACAATATTGCTAATGTGATTGTAATTGTTTGAATTCTTAAATTCACGGAAAACTTTTGTTTCCAGAGACGTAATTTTTAAGACAAATATACCTTGTCAGAATTTTTTAAACAGAATAAAAAAAAGATTTGGTCATATTTTGAAACACGGTAGAACAAATTGTTTACAAATCAAATTATGAAGCCCCTGTGGAAGGTATTTTCTTCTAGCGACCATGTACGGCGCACAGTGGGGCAAAAAACGTCCGTGGACAAATTGATTTTTAGAAGACAATTATAATCCGCGTTTAACTTTTTTTAAAATAAAATCTATTAAAATTTTGCATTGATCTGTCACGTCGTATTTTAAAATTTTTGTTTATTTTTTTGTTTATTTGATGACGAAAATTAAAAAAAACAATGGACTTTCAAAGTATACCGGTTTAAAAAAATGCTTTAATTCAATCAAAAATATGTAGAAAACAGAAAAAAACTATTCAAAAAAAGATGTCTAATAGAAATGCAAGTTTCAAAAAATTATTGAATTTGCTATAAATAAATAAGCGAATGAAAAGTGTTTGATGGTTTGGTGGCGATTTATCACTTTATTCGTACTAAATTTGAACAGTTTATGGACATAAAGAGTTTGTTAATAGAATCAACAAAAGTTAATAAATAATTTGTTATTTTAAAAGCAATTTTTTAAACAAATATCCATATAAGGAGTTTTTTATGGAACTAATCAATTTTTTCTATGAAATTTATTATATATTACTTGGAAATAAAACCGAAGTATCATATTTGGTCAACAAATAAAAGGTAATTATTGTCTATACTACCTTAATTTACAAATGCACCACCTGACTATTTTTGAAGGTACAGACTTGATTTTTTCTGTGAAATTGACTGTGAATAACTAACTAATAAATTTTCAAGAACCTTTTGATGACACTAAACAATTTTTTATTGTAAACAGCAATCGTTTAAACACATTTTTATCATTTTATGTATTTACAAATAAAATACCGTTTTTTTCAAGTGTTAAACAGTTAGTTATTTAGAAATTATTTTGTTCTATGAACCGATCACATTTGGTAATAGCTTAATCGAACTTAATTAACAAATTCATTACTTATGTATTTTTCAGCATTTGAACTTGCTTGTGTGTGTTTTGAATCTTTTATTGAAAATTCGTTAACGATCCACTATTTTTATTTCTATTAACAATGTAGTAAACCATTTTTTCTCGACTAACGCATTTGTGGACTAACATTTTTTTTTCTTGTGGAATACAATTAAAATTACTTAGCAATAATTCCTTGCCATAAGTTGATAAAAATTGATGATTTTATAATGAAACTTATTTACTGTTTCATTTTTTTTTATTAATAAAAATAAAAAGTAGTGGATCGTTATCGAACTATTAAAAAAAGTTAAAAAACGTGTTATTAACAGTTTATTACACACACAAACACACACACAAGTTTAAATGCTGAAAAATAGCCAAATAATGGATTTGTTAATTAAGTTTAGTTAAACAAGTATCAAATTTTATCGATGCATAACAACAAATTATTGCTAAATAAGTGGTTGTTGATTTCATGAAAAAAGCAGTATTTTATTTATAAATACATAAAACAAGAAAAATTAGTTCAAACAATGATTGTTTACAATAGTAAATTGTTTACTGTCATCAAGATGTTCTTAAAAATGTTGAAGTTAGTTATTTACAGTTAATTGCATCGGAAAAATGAAGTTTGTGCCGTCAGAAATAGCCGAATTGTGCATTTGTTAATTAAGGTAGTTTAAGAAATTATTAATTTTTATTTTGTGACTAAATATTATACTTATGTTTTATTTTCAAGTTATATATAATTCATTCTATAGAAAAAACTTTATTTCGTGAAAATATGCAATATATACATTTGTTTATAAAAATTGATTTTCAAATAACAATTATTTATTAAATTTTATTAATTCAACTAAAAAACTCTTTTTGTTCTATAAATTGTTCAAATTTACTGCGATTCAATTGGCGAATCGCCGCTAATCCCCACGAAACCGTTTCCATTCAATTATTTCTTTATGAAGAATTCAGTACATCAAAATCTCGCTTTCAGTCAAATGTCGGGGGTTGCCTTCAAATAACCTTGGACTGATTTCGGAGGGATTGAAATGTAAACAGTGAGACTCACCTGACTCGTTTCCAATTGGAATATAATGTATAATGTCGTAACCGCTCTCGCCCTGCTCCCCTGAGACACTGCGGGAGCCAACAGTTCTAGAAAGGTAGAAAACGGGGTGACTGAAAACGAGAGTTTGATGTAATTTTTTTAAACATTTGCATCGCTATTGGATATGTTTTATGTATAGTTGCTTTCAGTTTTGTAGGTATTTTTGATTTAATCAAAGCATTTTTTTAAACAGGTATACTTCGAAAGTTAATTTTTTTTGTTATTAAATAAAACAATAAAGAAAAAATTTTAAATTGGCCATGACAGTTCAATGCGAAATTTTATTAGCTTTCATTAAAAAAAAAATTTATCCGATAATAATTGTCTTTAGAAACTCAGTTTGTCCACGGATGTTTCAGTTGCCCCACTGTGCGGTGGCTTGCAAACACTCTTGCATTTGATCGATGTATTGCTTTTATTTTCAAAAACAAGTCTGAAGGTTTATTTTCTTAGCATGATAACAATATTTTTGTTTAGCAAAGATCAAAATTTTCAATTTTTATTTTATAGAATGAATTAAAAAAAAATGTGATTCCTGTTTTAGCTGTGCGCCAAAAAATCACCTATCGATATTTAATGATCGAATCTTTTTTCGGTTAACACTAACCCGTCTCCGTTGGGCTTTTGCTGAAAATACCCCAAACGATGGGAAATTAGGATTTGATATAAAATTCGTACTAAAAACGGTATTTTTTTACACACGATTTAAAAATGATTTAAAAAATAAATTCTAAGTGTTTAAATTATTTTTCTGTAAATCATGAAATAGCTCTGTAAATCGTAAATTGCGAAATTTTCATTTAAAATTCGCTTCTTAAAATTATACAAGGACTGTCCGAAAATTATCCTGCCTTGCGATGTACGAGGAAAATAAATCATAAGTAGCAAGGATAGAACTGTATGGGTGCCACGCAAGGCCGTGTTGCGCCAGAAATTTTTGAATAAGCTGCGATAAATGGACGGGTTAAAGAACCAAGATT
Source organism: Belonocnema kinseyi (assembly GCF_010883055.1). Taxonomy (NCBI): domain Eukaryota; kingdom Metazoa; phylum Arthropoda; class Insecta; order Hymenoptera; family Cynipidae; genus Belonocnema; species Belonocnema kinseyi. The sequence continues at coordinate 103,471,634 of NC_046661.1, read as the reverse complement.
TTCAAGTACCCTTTTAGTGACAATTAAATCGAGTCGAAAAAAAACTTTTGTTTTTTGGGCCACCGTACGGTAGACCCTATTGGTATGTAGTAAAATCTTGAGGAAAAGAATAAAGATGAAGGATGGAATTAATTTGAAAGTGGGGATGCATAATGGGAGGGAGATGCGTGAACAGTGCACAGTTAAATCCACCTGTTTCCCCTGACATCAGGCTTCTCGTTGTGATAGGGAGTATACACATTTAGGAAGCGAAGACGTGGAATGCTAACGTCCAAATTAATACAAACTCTCCCCGCAATTAGTAGCAGCCTGTACCACTCCCTTTAGACCCGTTAGTCCTTTTTCGTTTGCTCGAGACATTTTTTGATTTATTACTAGATTTTCAATTAGAATCAAAAAATAATTTTTAATACAAAATATAAAACTTTGAATGACTATTTATTTGTTAAAAGTTATTAAACACTTAAATGCAAGCTAGGATTAGATTCTGAGGTTTGAGGTCAAGGAAATAAGTCTTATAATTTTACAATTCTCGAGAAAATTCGAAACGATTTTTAAAGATTTTAGATGATTCGAAAAATAATCTAGAAAATTCTACAGAACTTTTCTGGGTTTACAGGATCGTAGATATTTAGGACTTTTAGAAAGTTGGAAGAAATTAAAAAATATTTGATTAATTTTCGGAAATCTTTTCACGTTTAAAAATATTGTTAATCTCTTAAAATAATCTTAAAATAACTTTTTTATTCCCTTCGAACTTTTTAAAATTATTAAAAAGTTTCTAAACTTTCCGTTTCCAAACTTTAAAAAATTTACATTCCATTGAATTTAAAAAAAATTTTATATTTATTTAAACTTTTTTCAAAACTTCTAAATATATTTTAAAATAATTTAAATTTTTCTCTAAATTGTAAAAAAGTCTTTAAAAATAAAAAAAATTGCATTAAAATCTTGCAGATTTTAAAAATATTTAAAAAAATGTTTCCATATCTTATAAATTCTATTTTCAAAACGATAAAATCACAAAAAATGTTTTCCATAAATATCAAGAAACTTATTTATTTTCTTGCGACTTTTAAAAAAAAATTTTATATCTTTTTGTATATTTTGTTAAAAATCTTAAAAACTCTACTTTTTGTTTTAAATTTAAAAAAGTTTCTATGAAATTTTCAATTATTTTTGACATCTTTTTAAAAACAATTTACAAAATTTGAAATAATTCAAATTTTTTATACAATTTTTTTAAATCTTTCAAAATTTAAAAAGTTGCATTAAATTTTTGCAGGCCTTTTTCGATAATTTTTAAAATCTTTTAAAATGTTTTCAAATTTGGAAAAATAATAAATCATTTAAAGTTTTTAAAGAAGTCTTAAGATCAATTTTGTATCCTCTTGAAAACTTTCAGAATTCTTAAAAATATACTAATTTTTTGTTTCAAATCTTCAAAAATCTACATTGTTTGAATTTTTTTATTTCGAAATATGTTTCACAGTTATTCAAATTTTGTCTGAAATTTTGAAAAAACTTTATGATACTTTAAAATATTAACAAGTTTCCTTAACAATCAATTTCTAAGGCAAAAAAGTTCATTAAATATTTTCGCAGGAATCTTATGATACTTTTATATTGCCTTAAAACCTTTCAAAATTATATGAAAGTTTCTAAATTTTTTATTTAAAACCTTCGAAATTATGTTTGCATTTTTCCAAAACGTCTTAGTGGCTTTTAAAATAATTTTAACCTTAAAAAAGTGTAAGACAATTTAATAAATATGAAAGTTAATTATGATCATTATTTTTATTTTCGATAATCATAATGCGGTCAAAAAATAGAAAAATCCTATCTCCAAAAAAATAAGTCGAACGAAATTGTTGAAAATCTTGAATTCTTTATTCTTGACCATCTAATTGGTAGCATACTGCGTGAAATTGCCTCAAGTGGCGGTTTTCAATTTTTAATTTGAAATTTTCTGGAATTTTTAAAATCAAAATTTCCGAATAGGGAATTATAATTCTAAAAACTTATTTTTAAAGGAGAAAATTGAAGTTGTAAATGAATCTTTAATAATTAAGGCAACAAATAGGTTCTTCAATTTTTGACCAAATTAAACAAATGACAAAATAATTTTATTTATAACTCCTTCGTCATATTATATATAATACATTAATAACAATATTAAGCATTATTGATAAAAGATAATATTTTTATTATAAATGTTTTTTAACATGCAGAAATAAATATGTTTTTTGAATTTTGCCATCACCCTATCATTTTAAAACTTATTCGCCCGTTCATAGATATGGGAAAAATAAAATCATGGATAAAAAATTATAATATCTAAATTTACGAAAAGTGTATATTGTCGACAATGGCAGCAAAAAAATATAGGTGCTGCGAATAAAATTTCTGCGAAAATTGAATATAGTCTAGATTTCATTCTTGCTTTTCTTTTAAAACATAAATATTAAGTTTAAAAATGTTTTAAATATGCTGAAAAAGCATCTGAAAGATTTAAAATCAATTTCGTTAATATTTGCAGAATTTAAAAAAAATATATCAAAAATACTTTAAATTATTTCAAAAGCTGTTGATAAATTAACTTTTAGAAAAGATTTTAAAAGGTGTTAAAAATTTCAAATGGTTTTCTAAACCTTTGAAAAAGAATGGTAAATATTTTAAAGATTTTTTTTTCAATTTTGAAAGATTGCAAAATTTTAGAAAAACGTTAAATAATTTAAGAAGATATTTTTAAGTTTTAAAAAAATTACGAGAATAGTTTGAAATTTGAAAAAGTAACATTAAAAGTGATTACAAAAGATTTCCGATATTTTGAAAAAAGACAAAGATAATTTTTAATTAAAAGTGATCCTTAAAAATAAAATAAGTAGATAGATTTTTTAAAATCTGGAACAAAAAACTCAGAAGCTTTTTAAGAACTTTAAAAAGATTCAAGGGAATAAAAAGATTTGAGACATTTATATAAAAGCGAATGATTCGAAAGGAGATTAATTAACAGTATTCGATATTAATAAAATAACGGAAAAGATTATTTGATGCGAGGCAAATCGCTTAAACCTATTAAATTAATACACTTTATTGAAAATTATTATTATGCTCATTCTCGATATTTGGAAAATATGTTTTGAACAGAAAAACTTTTTCATCGACATGAATCTAATTTTATGTAAGAACAGAAAAGGTGTATTGATTATAAATTTGCAAATAAAAAAATTCGGACAGAGACTTATAGGGATTTTAATAGTATTAATTTAATTTGTTTAAAATGCTATTATTAGATTTTTAAATTAAAAACTTAATCTTAACTTAAATTAACTTAGCATAAAGCAGGGGAAAGGGATAAGGCGTGGCAGGATTTTCCCTTTTCCAGCTCGAAAAATTACCATTTTAAATATAAAATTTGATTTGTCTGATTTGTCATTGTATTTTAATTTCTCTAAATTATTTTAAATTATTGTCCTTTAATGTTCTTTTGCATAGGACATTATTACTCTCATCAAATGTTGGCAATGCAGCCAACAGATCATCGATCTATTCCTAGGTAAAATTTTTTGGTTGAATTAAACTGTTTGTGACTTAAAATTAACATATTTTTGTGTAAAATACATACTATTACATTATTCGTTGGAAACTCACACTTTTTGGTTAAAAATTAGTTTCCTTTAAAAAAAATTAATAATATAAAGCAAGTTTTTGGTTAAAAATCAACTGCTTGGTTAAGAATTAATGCCTTTGAAGTTCAATAATTTGGATAAAATTCTTTTCTTTCTAGACTTTAAAATGTTTGTTTGTGGAAAATTTGTCTTTCTGGTCGAAAAATTCATTATTTAATGTGAAAATTCATCTTTGGTTGAAAATTTAACTTTTTTGTAGATAATTCGTCGTTTTTGGCTTTAAAATTAAATAACTTTGTTGAAAAATCATGTATTTTGCTCAAAATTGGTCTTTTTTTGTAGAAAATTAATCCTCTAGTTCCAAAAATCATTTATTTGGCTTAAAATTTTATAACTTTGTAAAAAATCTATTTACGTCTTGTTGAAAATGATTTTTTTTTAATCTCATAATTCAACTATTTTATGTTTGTTAAAAATTTCTCCTGCTTATTGGATAAGTTGGAAATTTGCCTTTTTGATAAAAAATTAATCTTTTCAGTCGAAAATGAATTTTTTTTTGTTTGAAAATGTAGCAACTTTTTTGAATATTCATTTTTTTTAAGTTACCTTTATCACAGTTTGTATCTGAAAATTTGATTATTCCATTTTTGGTAAAAACTTCATAGTGTATATTGTATAAGTGAAAGATTCAACTATTTGGTAAAAAATTCACGTTTCATTGTTGAAAAGACGACTTTTTGTATAAAAAGATAATCTTGATCATAGAAAATTCAACATTTTTGTTCAAAGTTTTATTATTCAATAGAAAATTTATATATTTTGTTAAAAAGTCGTTTTTTTGGGCAGAAAGTTAATCTTTTTGTAGAAAATTAAACTTTTTTGTTGAAAATGTAATTGTTTTATAGAAAATTCATACATTTTGTTGAAAAGTCGTCTTTTTAGGTAGAAAATTATTCTTATTTGTTGAAGGTTCAAATTTTGCTGAGAATTTAATTATCTTGTTAAAAAATCATCTTTTGATTTAAAGGTCCTCTGTTTTCTAAAACATTAAACTTTTTAGCTTAAAACTATTACCCTTTGCTTTAAAATTTACCTTTCACTGTAAAAAAAGTCAACTTTTTGGTTGAAAATAAACTTTTTTGGTGAAAATTCAACATTCATCTTTTTGAATTGAACATCTAATTTTTATGGTTGAAAAGTCATCTTTTTTGTTTGAAAATTTATCTTTCTTGGTTGACAAGTAACTGTTTTTCTACAAATTCAACTGTTGTCAAAAAAAACGCCTTTTTTTGTTGAAAATTTTACTATTTGGTGAAAGCTTGAACTATTTTTCGGAAAATTTTTGTTTTTTACCGGAAAGTTGATCTATTTACTGGTTAACGTGACTGTTTGGTTGAAAATTATTCTAACAAAAATATTTAAGTTTTACCACAGTATATTTGTTATGTATAAAAATGAAACGTATTTTTCATTAAAAAGTTTCAGTTCACTTATTTAATTAATTGCTTAATATTTTACATATTATTAAAAATTTAATTAATTTGGCCGCATGCCAGAAATATTATGTAATGTCGTTATTTCAAGTTACACATTTTGTTCGATTAAAAAACGAGCAGGGGGTTTTAAAAACAGAAGATATATGTTACTGGAAATATAACCGAATCACGTGATGTTTCTGGTATGTGGTAAAATTTATTTTTCAATAATTATTTTAATTATTTAAAAAAAATTTACTACCCGAGATAATCGGTTTAATTATTATATATAGTGATTTTGATTATCCGCAATAGTTGTTTTGACTAACAGAGATAATCATTTCGAGTATATAAACATAATATATTTAACCAATTTTTATATTCTTCCTGAATATTCTTGGATTTTCAAGTTGACACTCTAAGACAAACTAGTACACACTCAATAATCGTGAGCTTGACATTCTGGGATAGTAAACTTAAGCATCAAATTTTGACACTCCGCGGATAATACGCCCAACCATCTAAGGGGCTGTCCCATAGTTAAAACTCAAATATAGTCAGTCTGACACTCTAGATGTTTAGGCTGACCATCAATTTTTGTCCGTACAGCCGTGAATCTCGACATGAATTAGGAAATAATTGTATATGAATACTCAAATTAGAAAAATATTAAATTCACTTATTGAATTAAGTTACTTCAATCCTTGCAAGCTCTATCCGGTGACTATCTTTTGATCCTTTCAACGCGAATATGATCACAGGACCTATATAAGTTCTACAAAGATATGGTGCTACTTTCAGTGAATAAGGATTTATCCTCTTTTATATCGGAAGTAACTGATCCCTCTATTCAAGAATCTTCCATTCGTACACTGACATTCAAAAGAAGGATATGTGGAAACATCGTGAACGAATTACTTTTTCCATATTTAAGCTTTCAGAAACGTAAGGTAAAGAATTTTTTCCGGAACATTAAAAACTGAATAGCAAATACGAAACTGATCTTGAAGTTTAGATTTCAGTATTTTTATTTTAGATTACTGCATTTAAAAGCTATTTGTAAGGGATCATCCATAAATTACGTTACCAATTTTGGGAAATTTTCGACCCCCTCCCTACTCTCTTTGATAACCGTTGATTTGATCATGCCCCCCCCCCCCCCTTCACGAAACTAGCGGAGTCTTGACGTAAAACCCGATTTTACGTTTATACTGATTTTTGGGTGTAAACCCTGATTTTACGTTCATACTGATTTTTAGGTGTCATTACAGCGATTTAAGTTGCCAATATGGCCTATATATTTTCTGCGTGATCGTGTAGTGAATTATAAACTTTGGTAATAAATAAAAAATTAAAATAAAAAAATTGATTTTCAAAGTAAACGTTGAAATATGAATAATTGAATTTTATGTGACTTTCAATCCGAGTATAATTGCATTTTTTAAATAAGACAGGTAAAGTTTTAACCAAAAATGGAATAGTTCAAATTTGATATAAAAGAAAAGAAAAAGAATTTTAAATTATAAAACAGACGAATTTTCTACCAAATAGTTGACTTTTTCATCTAAATTGTTGAACTTTCGAGACCAAATGACGAGTTTTCTATACAAAACAGTTAAAATATCAAATAAAAAATATGATGTTTCGATTTAAAGAAGTTAATTTTGTAACAAAAAAGTCGAATTTCCAACAAAATAAAAGAACTCTTCAACCAAAAGTTAAATTTTCAACTAAACTAGATTAATTTTCAACAACTACAAAAACAAAAAACAAATTTTTAACAAAATAGTTTAATTTTAATAAAAAGCTGAATTTAAATTTTAAAAAACCATTTTCGATCAAAAATGGAATATGTACATTTTTAATTACCAAAGTAACTTCTCAACCAAAAAAAAAAAGAATTTTTGACAAAACAATTCTTTTTCCAACGAAAGAAAGGAAAGTTGAATTTTTAAGAAATAATGAAAACTTTTTTTTAAGTTTTAAGAAAGTAGTCCAATTGTGAAACCTAGTTGTTAAATTAGTAAGCAAAAAGTTGAATTATGAACTAAAAAAATGAATTTTAAACAAAAAGAATAATTGCCTACCGAAAAAGACAAATTTTCTATAAAATTCAAAAATTCTCAAACAAAAAGTTGAATTATCATCTAAAAAAGATGATTTTTTAAGAAAAACATTAATTTAATACATTTAGGGCGAATTTTTAACAAAATTGAAGAATGCTGAACCAAAAGGGTGAATTTTAAATTAAAAAAAGAAGAAATTTTAAATAACTTCCCAAATTCTCAAGAAAAAAGTTGAATTTTTAGGGAAGAAAAAACTTTTCTTTTTCATTTTCAAGAAAATAGTTCAACTTTATGACCTATTTTTTACAATTTTGACGAAAAAGATGAATTTTTGAACAAAAAGATTAATTTACTACAAAGAAGACGAATTTTTAATAAAATTAAAAGATTCTCAACCAAAAACTTGAATTTTTAGGAAAGAAAGAAATTTTATTTTTTATTTCTAAGAAAGTAGTTCATCTTTAAAACCTATTTGTTGAATTTTTAAACAAAAATATTAATTTGTAACCAAAAAAATCATTATTGAAAAACATTCAAGACTTCTCAACGAAAAAGATTAATTCACTGCAAAAAAGACGAATTTTCAATAAAATTCAAAAATTCTCAACCAAAAAGTTGAATTTTTAACAAGAAGATTAATTTCCTACAAAAACGGCGAATTTCTAAGAAAATCCAAGAGTTCTGATAAAAATGTTTAATTTTCAACTAAAAAGGAAGAATTTTTGAATAAGAAGATTAATTTACTATCAAAACAAACGAATTTTTAATAAACTTTGAGAATTCTCAAACAAAAAAGGTTAAATTTTTAGAAAGAAAAAAATTTTTTTTTAAATTTCAACCAAAAAGATGATTTTTAGAACATACATATTAATTTACTACAAAAAAAACAACGAATTCTTAATACAATTCAAGAATACTCAACCAAAAAGTTGAATTTTTAGGAAAGAAAGAAATTTTATTTTGAATTTTCAAGAAAGCAGTTCAACTTTAAAACCTATTTGTTGATTTTTAAACCGAAAGGATGAATTTTTAAACAAAAATATTAATTTTCTACCGAGAAAGATCATTATTTAAAAAAATTCAAGTATTCTCAAAAGAAAAGTTGAATTCTCAACTAAAAACATAAATTTGTAATCAAAAAGATTAATTTTCTATCAGAAACATTTATCATCTGGAAACTTTGAAAAAAGTGAATATATGTACCTTGAAACTTTTTTTCTAAATACTAAAAGTTTTATATTCGTATAACCTTACTTTGACTGTGACCCCCCCCCCCTTCTCGTTACAGCCATAGGTTTGTTGAGACTCCCCCCGCCCTAAAGTTGTAACGTAGTTTATAGACGATCCCTAAATTATATAACAGCTTCTTTGAGGGGGGGGGGGTTATGCTACGATATGTTGAATATGGGGGAGGGGAATTACATTGATACTATCAAGTAATATGTTTAAGGAATTAACTCTAGAAAAAATTCATAATTTGAAAATTATAGCTTAACTTTCAAGTTCAGTAATTCCTGAAATGAATTGTAATTAATTACAATAAAAGATTGTAATAACATTATAAAGGCCTTAATATTAGTACTATTAGATTAGTACTTTGATTTTTTTTCATTCACTAGACAAGTTTCTATAAAGGCCAAGTATTTTTTTACAATTTTGGAAATTACAACTACCCAAAAATTTGTTTCAACATTTTTCATTTGGCTTTGTTCTATTTATTAAATATGCCCTTAGATTTGAACATGTACTCTTCTATATTTAAAGTCAGATTTAACAGAAAGTATAAATATCTGCAATATCCGTAAAGAATTGCAATATTCTAAATTGTTGTTAAAAAAAGAAGTTAGGTAATTCAATAAAAGAGTTAATAAAATGTTATATTCTGTTTATATTAAATTTTAATTCTCGTTTATTATTTACGTTTATCTCATCAAACAATTTAGAAAAATGCATAATCAAATCTTCGCGTCATAGTAGTAAATATGACTACTTACTGAAATAACCTATAAAAAATCTGCACTTAAGTGTAGAATTTTCTATTTAAAGTAAACTTAAAAATAATAAAATGTCATAAATAATTGAAGATGTGCACTAGTAATGAAAAAAAATTACACAAACAGTGCGCTTATACTATACTTCTTATTTATATTGCGTAATTCATCAAATTAAATATATGTCTAAATTTAAAGTGTTGTAAAATACAATTTAACATCATAATTAAAATTAACTATCATAAAATAAAGTAAATATTGCAATAGTTAAATTAACTTTAGAACAATTTTAATTTTAAATTGTAAACGGCTTTCAGTAAATTGTAAACAGATTACATATATTTAAATATAATATTTTATCCTTTTAGAAACGGCAAACAAAGAAATAAATGAATAATTTAATTTGGAGTTATATATCGCAATCAAATTAAAAATAAATATCTTTCTCAAAATCTCATATCTTTTAAAATTAAAAAATATTAAATTTTTCACAATTTTAAAAATTTACAATTGAAAGTTCTTAAATTGAAAAAATTTGTTTTGCTAAAAATATTAAGAAAATTACGACTTTTTAGATGAGGGAAAGGAAGGTTAAAGAATTTGAAAAAATTGCGTTAGGTATTTTATATACGAGCCCTTATTTTGGTAGAAAAGACTATTGGCTTCCGGTTGGCTTTAATTTGTCTTAATCTATTTAAAAACTTTTATTTTTAAATCATAAATACAGTTTGTTGACAACTAAGAACAAATACGAAAAGATATGCATTTTCTAGTTCCTGAAGGGAGTTTTGAAAAAGGATGAAAACTTGCTTAAAAGTAAGTTTCGTGCTTTTCTTGTGGCGAAATTGACACTCGCGTAACCATTTTATTAAATGGCTTCTAACGTCGTATTAATTAGGGAAGTTTCGAACTGTGACTTTATGTAAGCGAAAACTTTCTTCTGTTAGAAACTGCGTCGTCTGACGACTAGAATTCTGCTAATTTAATACACGTTTCCCCTGAGACAACAGTTTAATGTTGAAACCAACGCAGCGTCGCCAAACTTTAACAGAAATTGTCTCGGAGTACAAACCTTCCCTTATACATTCAGCTTTCATGAATATGATTTAATTTTTTAAATTATAGCTAGAACATATATAATTTCAAGCGCTGTTTCTAAATCTAAAATTTATTCACGTAAAGTATTTTCTTTATTGATTTTCATGTTTTTTGTTTTTAAGAAACTTCAGGCGTTTTGTACAAAAACTCACTTTTCCGATAGTTAAATTAATTTTTTAGCAACAATATAAAGTAAGTAACTAGAAAACGAATACGTGCACTTAGTGTGTGATTATTACTTCTTTAACGCAAATTTTAAATTAAAATATAAAATTAACATTAACATCACATTTTTGTAATTGATGGTATATATTATCTAAAATAATAGAAATCCAAATCAGTATACACAAATAGCGGGGGGGGGGGGGGCAAAATAAGCCAATACTGGGACAAGGAAAATTCAATGGGGTTTGTCAAAATAAAATGGCACAGTTTACTTACAATTAGAGAATACATTACAAACAGGGAACAGATTATTATTAATAAGAAATATATTAATTTTTAACAAAATTCATATCAACCTCTTAACATTTGTCTTAAAAAAACTTAAGATATTATTAAATTAAATTAATTAATATCAAAAGTATGTTTTATAAGCTCCACGCTGAACGTACAATTGATTATCCTTAATATAAAATCTCTAAACGATATTGTCGATTTCGATTGTCACACTACTCGTTTTTCATTGTTATATGCGTGAGACACGAGTTCTGAATGGGTTAGACAGGGTTGAAAAATATTGAAAAAATGGTCACGATTGCTCGTTATTTGAGTATTAACTACGGTCAAAGATATTATAAACGTAGATGCGGGCGGGCTTAGTTGCCCGCCATAAATGTAGACGGCGCGTCCGGCGAAAAAAGTCACTTCCCCTCTACCCACCGCTCCCCGTAGAAAGCCCCATCGATATAGTTTGCCAAGAGCCACTTGGAGCGCTGTAAGCAGCTCTCGGCACACCGATGGTAAACTTAGCTTGGAAAAGAACCATTGAAATTAAAATTAAATTGCCAATTAATGCGTTTTTACATTTCATAACAAACGTAAAATATCCACGC
>NC_046661.1:103446188-103460217 GCF_010883055.1 Belonocnema kinseyi | reverse complement strand
ACGGTGAGGGCAGCACCTCGATAGGACAGAAAATGTGATGTCCTATATATATAATTCCCCACTCTGACGCCTCGTACCGCATCTACGTTTATAATATCTTTGCTACGGTGCGCGTCTGTACTTGATTTTTATATACGTACGCGAACTAGAGCCAATCAACGACGCACAGTTCAAGCATGCGCAAGTATTTTTGGATCACTGTTGGGAATAATAATCGAATCAAATTTCGAGGTCGATAATACTAATCGACGCTTCTTATTTACCACCACCTTTCCATCCGTACCACTGCAATCGCAATACAGGGCATCTGCTTGTTATTTATGATCGAATTCTTATTTCAATTTAAGCCTCTCTGCTTGTTATTTATGATCGTATTTTTATTTCAAGTTCGGAAAGAACATTTTAAAGCATTTAAAGCATTTGAGCGATCTATCTGGGCCATTAAGCCTGTGAAGAATTTCTCCGAGCTTCTCAGAGCCTTGAGAATCTTTAGCATATACTTTGAGATTGCTATCGGTAGGGTTAGTATATTTTAAATTATAAGTTAATGGTTAATCTATTATTTGTTATTAATATAAACATTAACATAAAGTAATATTTCTATGAAGCATGAAATTTGTTATTAAAGTCCATTGCTGGTGGAAAATGCGATAACAACTCTTGAAATTTTGAGGTTAGGAATTAATTTTAGAATACAAAAGTGAACTGCTGGTCGAAGAATTAGATAATTGTGGCCACTTTAATGTAAATCTTCCGTATATATCTACAAAAATCTATCAAATATTATTTTTTACTATGAAAGGTTACGCAAATGTACTACAAGAACTTTTAGAAAGTTAAGCTTTTACTGAAATTATTCTTACAAATTACACAAAGATTTCATTCAAATTTATCAAATGCTTGGTGAAAAAACAGAAAATATTTTAATCCGAATTAAAATAAAAAATAGCTTTTTATGTTTTCATCTTACGTCTTTTTGATCAATTTGTTTACTGCGAGCAGTTCGCTCTTCAATTTCAAAATGTAATACTAACCTCGAAATCTCAATAAGTTGCTACCGCATTTTTTATCAGCAATGAAATTTTATAACAAATTCCATGCATCATAGGAATAATACTTAATGTTTATATTGAATGCAAATAATAACTAAAACATTAACTTATGACTAAAAATATACCAATGTTACACTAACTTTACTTAATACCAGAAAAGTACCATTAAACTCCTTGCACTTGACCTTTACAACAAAACAGCTGTATAAAATGTATAGGCTTCCAATGTTTTATATGCTTTTAAACAATATATGGTTTAAGAAATGTAGGATTGAATGAATTATGTTCAGGTTTTGGATATATCGGGTCTTCATATTTATACTTCTAACAAAAAACACAAATTTTCAGTAAAATACGGGAATTTGCAAACAAATAATTACATTTTTAACTAAAAAAAATCAAGTTTGAATAAAAAATATCAAATTTTAAGCAAAATAGAATAAATCAGTTTTTTGTATATAAAATTGAATATTCAAATAAAAAATGAAATTTTCTACAGGTTATTTAAAATTTTAACCAAAACAGGCGAATCGGACAGCAAATAGTAAAAGTTTTAACAAAAAAGATGAATTTTCAATCACAAAGATTAATTTTCTATTAAAAAAATCTTTTTTAACAAATAATAGAATTTTCAACTAAATTAATTTTCAATCAAAGTACAATAATATATAAAGCATTCAAAATAAGATAGAATTCACTTAAAGCCAGGCAGGTTCTACACATTATATAGCAGAATCTTTCAGAGATTAACATTTATTTACAGTAAATTATGCAAGACGTTTTTTCTGATATAAGACAAAAAAATGAAATTTGGACATCTATGTTAAGAATAATAAAAAACAGATTAATTCTTTAATCATAAAATAATTTTTAACAAAAAGATGAAGTTTTAATTAAAAATATCAAATTTTAAACAAAAATAGAAGAATTCAGTTTTTAGTTTATAAAAGTTAATATTCAATCAAAAAAATGGAATTTTCTACAGGTTATTAAAAATCTTAATTAAAACAGATGAACTTGACACCAAATAGTAAAAGTTTTAACAAAAAAGATGTATTTTCAATCACAACGATTAATTTTTAATTAAACAACATTTTTTTAAAACAAATAATAGAATTATCAATTAAATTAATTTTCAATGCAAGAACAATATTATAAAAAGAATTTAAAATAAAATAGAATTTACTTATAACCAGGCAAGTTCTATACAGTATTTAGCAGAATCTCTCAGCGATTAAAATTCTTTTATAGTAAATTATGCAAGACGATTTTTTCCGATCTGAAACAAAAAAATCGAATTTGGGCCTCTATGTTAAGAATAATAAGAAACAGATTAATTTTTCACCCATAAAATAATTTTCAACAAAAAAGATGAAACGTCAACAAAAAATATCAAATTTTAAACAAAAATAGAATAAGTCAGTTTGTAGTTTATAAAAGTTAATATTCGTTTTAAAAAATGAAATTTTTTACAGATTATTTCAAATTTTAATTAAAAAAGATGAACTTGACACCAAATAGTAAAAGTTTTAACAAAAAATATGATATTTCAAACACAAAGATTAATATTCTATTTAAAAAAATTGTTTTAAACAAATAATAGAATTTTCAACTCAATTAATTTTCAATGCAAGAACAATATTATCAAAAGTATTAAAAATAAAATAGAATTCACTTAAAATCAGGCAGGTTCTACACATTATTTAGCTGAGATTTCTCAGCGATTAAAATTGTTTTATAGTAAATTATGCAATACATTTTTTCCAATCTAAGACAAAATAATCGAATTTGGATATCAATGCTAAGAATAATAAAAAACAGATTAATTTTTTACCCATAACAAAGAAAAATAATTTTCTACCAGAAAAACTAATTTTCAAATGAAAAAATTAATTTTTAATTAAAAATATAATTTTTCATCCTGAAATTGTGCAGTTGAATTTTCAATCAATTTTTAACAAAGTAGTTGTACCCTAATCAAAAAGATCAGTTTTCAAACAAATAGTGGAGTTTTCAACTAAAAAAGATAAATTTTTAATTAAAAATATAAATATATATAAAACCTGAAATAGGATAATTCCTTTTTAGTTAAAAGAATTAATATTTAACAACAAACAATTAAATTTTAACAAATTCATTGAAATTTTACTAAAATAGATGCATTTGATGATACATACATAGCTGAACTTTCAAGCAAACAGATGAATTTTCAACCAAGAAGATTAATTTTATATAAAAAAAGACGATGTTTGAAACCAATAATGGATTTTTTAACACAAAAATATCAATTTGCAATTCAGAATTTCAATTTTTTACCGAAAGTGGGAGAGTTAAATTTTTAGTTAAAGAATTTAATTTTTAACAAAAAAAAAAAACAAACGGAATGTGCAACTTAATAGTTTTGTTCTTAATCACAAAGACGAATTTTTAAACGAGAAGACTAATTTCCTACCGCAATAACGAATTTTCATCGAAATATGTGCATTTTCAAACCAAAGGGTTGAATTTTCAACTAAAAAAGATAGATTTTTAATTTAAAATATCAATCCTCTACAAAAAATGATATAATCCAATGTTATTTTACATAAATTACTTTTAGACTAACTATGAAGGAATTTTCAAAAAAATAATAATTGAACCCTCAATGAAGAAGATGAATTTTCAACCGCGACGAATAATTTCCCTGTTTAAAAAGACGGTTTAAAAAAAATTATATTTTTAACAAAAAAAGATCAATTTTTTTAATATCCTTTTTCTATCAAAAATGGTGTAATCGACTTTTCTCTTAATGAAATTAGTTTTTCACCAAAAACGAATTTTTCATGTAATAATAGAATCCTCGAAACAAAGATAAAATTTCAATTAAGAAGTTTATGTTTCTACCAAAAATAACGGATTTTCAACAAAATTCTGGATTTCTAAATACTGTATCAAAACAGATAAATTTATTTTCAAATAGTTCAATCTTTCACGAAAAAAAGTCGATTTTAAACCAAAAGAATTGATTTTCTACCAAAACATAAAAATTTAAAAAATTTAATTATTAAGTACAAAAAGTCAATTTTAATTTAAAATATCAATTTTCAACCAAAGAATAGTAGAATCGAAATTGCTTTTAAAGAAATTTGTTTTTGACAAACTAAAAAGGATTTTTTTTAAATAACTCAATCCCTAATGAAAAATATTAATTTTCAACCAATAATATTACGTTTCTACAAAAAATTACGAATTTTCTACAAAATTAAGAAATTTTCTATCAAATATATGATTTTTATCTAAAAAAATATCATTTTTCAACCAAAAGTAATATAAGTAGATTTTATCATTATACAAATTATTAAAAAAAAAAGAAATTTGAAGAAAATAGTTGAATTTCCAATCAAAAAGGTTCTTTTTGAAACGAAGCAGATGAAGTCTCAATTATGAACTTAAAATTCAACGAAAAATTAAATAGTTCAGTTTTTAGTTAAAAAAATAATTTTCAACATAAAGAAGTGCAATTTAAAAAAAGCTGAGTTCTCTACCGAAACAGAATGCAATTAAAAATATCAATAAGTTTTTAACCAAAAATGGAAAGCTAAATTTTCACTTCAATAAATTAATGTTGAAAAAAAAGAATTGTCAGAAAAATGGTTGAATCCTAAATTAGAAAGAAGAATTTTCAAACAAGAAGATTAATTTTGTACTAAAAAAGTCGAATTTTTAACAAAATCCATAAATTTTTAAACAATTTGTTAGATTTTTAACTAAAAAGATTAAACTTTAATTTAAAAAATTACTTTTTCACAACAAATGTCACAGTTTAATTTTCTGTTAAAAAAATTAATTTTCAACAAAAAAAAGTGTTATAAAAATTATTTCTGAGAGACCGAATCCATTTACCATTAGGCAGATTCAGCAATTTAAGTCTTTGAATCGATCAGGAAGGAAATTTTGTTATTTTTAGATTAAATTTTAAGAAAACTATTTTTTCGTCATAAACAAAATTCTATGTTCAAATAATTAATTTTTAACCGATAAGATTAATGTTGTACAAGAAAGACGAATTTTGAACTAATTACTTGATTTTTAAACTATAATGGAACAGTTTAAAATTTTTTGTTGAAAATGTTCAACAATTTAGATGCATTTTTTTATGTCTTGACTAAACTTGTTTCTTGGTTAAAAACTCATCTCTTTGGGTAGAAACTTGATTTACTTACTGAACATGAACACAATGAAATTGTATCCCTTTGGGTTGAAAATTCAACTGCTTTTTAAAACTTGCCTTTTTGGGTGGAAAACTCAACAATTTTGAAGATGTTCTTCTTTTTTATATGATCGTTCTAGAGCTTTGAGCTCGACAATATATGCATATATACATCTAAAACTGTAATTTGGTAGTTGTGAATTATCTTTTGTTAAAGCTCCTTTGTTAAGGACTCAATTATTTTGTTTAAAAGGTGTATTTTTTGTTTGCATTCGACTACTTGGGCAAATGTTAAACTAAATGATTAAAAATGGATCTTTTTTGGGTTGGAGATTCATCATTTTAGTTGAAAATTATTTCTTTCTTTGGTTGAGAATTAATCTTTTTTGTTGAACATTTCTCTAATCGTTTTAAGGTTGAACGATCTTTTATAAATTAATTTTTTGTGTGAAGATTCATTATTTTAGTTAAAAATGTATCTCTGGTTAAAAATTAAAAAATTTTCTAGAAATGAATTTTTTTATTCAATTCAGCTGTTGTTGTTTTAGAATAATCATATTTTTTAGTTTTTGGTTGAAAATTTATCTACTTATTTAAAAGTTTAACCATTTTGTTAAAATGTTATATTTATGGACAAAAAAGTAAATATTTAATTGCAAATTCGTTAACTTTTCAAAACTGAAAATTAAAATTTTTCATTTTCAGTGTAAACGGTTTTGTTAAAAATTTGGCTTTTTAATGAAAGATTTGCATTTGACACCGAATAGTTTAACTTTTAACCAAATAGTTAAATTTTCAACCTACAAATATAAATTTTAAACAAAATGACCAAATTTTCAAACAAAAAAGATTAATCTTTAACCAAAAAGAATTGCATTAAAAAAAGAATTCTCAATGAAAACGTAGTGGTGGATATCTTAAAACAAAAAGAAAAGATTTTCAACAAAGTATTTAAATTTTTAACCAGAGTTGAATTTTCGAACCAGCATGTAAATTTTCAACAAAGTAGTTGACTTTTTAACCTGCAAATATGAATTTTAGATAGAAAATGTAATATTTGATATTTCAACGAATGCAGATGCTTCCAAGAGATGCATTTTAAAAATAAGGAAACGAATTTTCAATCATAAAGATTAATTTTCTATAAGAAATTCGAATTTAAACCTAAAGTAGCAAAGTTACTTTTTTACACAGACAATTAATTTATTTCCGAAAAAAAGAATTAAAAAAAATAGTAACTTTTTAACCAAAGAGATGAATTTTTAACTAAAATTATGAATTTTTCAATTAGAAAAACGAATTTTAAAGAAATAAAGAATTGCTAGTCAGGAAATAAAAAAAATTGTCCCACTTCTTAAACTTTTAAGTCAAAAGACTATTTTTCTGTAAAACAGTTATATAACACCTTGACCCTCCATCTACCACCATCAACCAAATTTTTTACAACACCTTTACCCCACATGATAATTTTTCAAATAGTTATTTGTTGAAAGTGTTATTTGGAATAAAATCTTTAATTAATTTCAATGTAATTTGGAATATAATAATTATTATTTTAATTTTAAACAAAATATTTATGTTTTTCATAAACTTTAATGTGATAAGTCCAGGGGGAAGTTGGAGACTTAACTAAGCCCGATAATTGAAAATTGGCAGAAATTTGCCTTACAAAGTAGGGTAATGATTTGGTATAAATCGGAATAATGAAACAGTTATTACTAAAAATTTTATGACATTGAACGCATGCACTAATGTTGGGGAGACTTAACCAAGATTTCCAGGGAAAAGTTTACCAAGTGACAACAAGCTTATTACATGTGTTTTTCAACATATAAGGTCATTGTTGATTATTACAATGCGCTTTCAAAAAGGTTACTAAATTGATTGATCAAAATTGTTCATTTTCTACCTAAAAATCAAGAATTCGTTGAAATCCTATTATAAAAGATTAATAACAGTTACAGGTACAGAACTCATCCCTTGATGCCTTGTATTATTTTATACTAATATTTTGTAACATTCATTAAATGCGTAAAACATAGAAAAGATAGGCTTTTCATTTATTCTTTTTAACAAAAAGGCAAATAGGTGCGCGCAAGACTACTAGTATATACTGAAAAAGTCGTTCAAAGTAGTGTATTGCAACCTGGAATTCTAGACTCAAATTTTTCCAACTGCTTAGGTCAGTATTTTAATAGTAACTCACAAATTTCTTTTTTCAATGAAAATTTGTGAGTATGAATTAAAATTTAATATTACAGATTAATAATTATTATAATAAATATTAACAAGATTAATATTATCAATTTATACTTAAAAATTCAACTGTTTGGTTATAAATCGAATTTTCTGTTAACATTTTTTTGAAGTGAAAAATTTTTTTTGAATAATATTTCAACTATTTTGTAGTAAATTCGTATTGTTGGTTCAAAAATTTATCTTTTTAAATATAAATTTCATCTTTCTCGAGCAAAAATGCAATGTTAAAAATTAATGTTGCAATGTTGAAAAGTAATATATTTAGGTTATGGCTTTAATAGTTTTATGGAACATTCTTTTTTTTTAATTAATTCAACTGCTTTCAATTTCTAATTAAAATTGTTTTTGTTTTTCAAATGTCCACTATTATATTTCCTGATAAGAATTCACCTATTTTGATTAGAAATTCCACTACTCAGTTAAAAGTACTAGTACTTTGAACAAAATTCATAATTTTACTTGAAAATTCCACAACATTGTTTGTAAATTAACTTTGTTGTTAAAAATTCATATATTTGAGTTCAAAATATAACTGTTTTGTAGAAAACTCTTTTTTTTTGTTAGAGAATTCAATAATTTCGTAAAAAATTAATGTCTTTGCCTGAAAATGAATGATTTTGTTTAAAAATTCATATTCTTGGGTACGGAAATTATATTATTTTTGTAGAAAAGTCAACAATTTGGTTGAAATATTTTTCTTTTTTTAATGAAACATCTTACTTGGTTGAAAAATTATCTCTTTCGGTATAAATTTGATCTTTCTTGGTTACAAGTCAAGCTGTTTGCGTGTGAATGTGTTTTGTTTTATAATGAATTGAACTGATTTAATTTATAATTAAAACAGTTTTTGGTTGATAAGAATTCATGTCTTTTAGTAGGAAAGTATTCTTTTTTATTTTAAAATTCAACAATTTGTTGGGAAAATGTAATAGTTAATATCTCAACCAAAACAGATGTTAATTAAAAATTGAAAGAAATTAAATTAATTTGAAAAAATCTAATTTTTAATAAAACTGTTGAAGCCTTACCCTTAAAAAATTAATTTTTATCCAAACAGTTGTATGTTCGCACAAGAAAGATCAAATTTATAATAAAAAAGATAAATTTTCCAACAAAAAATACGAATAATAATTAAATTAAATTTTCAACCAAATAATAAAACTTTTGACCAAAAAATAATTGAAATGGTTTGAATGCTTTTTCCAATGGACTTTTCTACCAAAAATACGAGTTTTCAATAGAAAAGTTAATTTACAAGGTCATTGATCAAATTAATATTATTTATATTTTTAATAATTAATGTAAATCTATTATATCGTAATTTGATTCGGTTTTAATAATAAATTCATTATAAAAAACATTAAGGACACATTTTCATAACATGAATTTCGGAATCAAGTAATAGAATCAAAATACCAATAATTGAGCAGTGCTCCCAATGAGAACTATTTACTCAACTGCGCATGCGTCGCATTTTCCATATGATTGGTTATTATTCAAGCGCAGTCTAAATTGCTAAAAAATATGATTTTTCTTGTTTATTATAAATAATGGCATTTCAACTTACGAAAATGTCCATTAGATGAAAAATAATAAATCCTAATAAAAAATAAAAACTAACTGTATTCTGTAAATATATGTTAAATAATCAGAAATATTGTATTAAAAAATTTGCATTTTTTGCAAAATTTTATTTGATCTGTATCGCTTTCTAGCAGCCTTAAAAAATAAAACGATCTTAATAAATGAAAGTTTAATTTTTTGATAAAAAGGTTGTCTACAACAACCTTTTCGAATTTTTCAAGAAATAAAGCAATTGGTAGAAAATTGAATATGTTTACAGAATAATTCGAAAATGTCCATTTTTTAGGAATCTTTTCGCCAAAAAATTAATGTTATGGTTTATTAGGATTTCATTTTTTCATTTTCTAACAAGTTTTATAATACTTAAAATATCTTTTTATTGCAAATTCAAAAGATTGAGGTGGTCGTCGAAAGGAAAGGAACATTCGCTAGCTTTAAATTTACTTAAATTAACTCTTCATTCGCGAAATTCATAAATGAATTATAATGGGACTGATCGGTTATCGATCGCGAGTTCCGACCTGATCCTGGTCTGGGCGTGTGTTTCCTCCGCGATGTGGCGCCGATCAGGATTCCTGATCTGGCCGCGGTGGGGCCAGATCGAAATTTCTGCACGGGTACTGATTTCGTCGATACTAATTAAGAGGAATGTCATACCTACTTTTCTTTCATACCCGCGATATTCCTCATTTCTAGAGACATTGCAAATTACTTTTAATAAGAAACTGTACTGCTACAGACTTCGTCAGTCGGAATAATCCGTTGCTGGAGGCAGAATGGCACTTCGTGGTAGCTTACTTCTTGCTAAATGCAAGTCGTTCTGGGGATTATTGTGCGCTTTAAGAACGAACAATAGAATGATTTTGCTGCACGAACTCTACCTTGTACTTTAAATAGAGACAATGTTCTCTGATTATTTTAATAAATGATTAGACAGAGTGAATAATTTTCCTGCACTAAGTTCCATCAACAGATAAGAATTTCGTAAAAAACAGTTGAATTTTTAATAAAAAATTACATTTTGAATCGAAATCCATTTTGTAAGAATAAAACTAAACGAATTCTCAAGTAAATAAATCAATTTTAAATTATATAGTGAGATTTGCAACCAAAGGAATAAATTTGGCACTAAGAGTGGTAAAATATTAAAACAAAAATAAAATAGTTACATTTTCATTTTAATAAATTAATCATTAACTAACAAGGACACGAATTTGCAACAAAATGTTTGAATGATAAACAACATAAAATTTTTGTTTAACAAAGTACACCAAACTCTCGCTTTCAGTCACCCCCTTCTCAGCCTTTCTAGAACTGCTAGATCTATCGGTTTCGGGGAACCGGGCGAGAGCGGTTGCAACATCACACACACACACACACACACACACACACACACACACACACACACACACACACACCAATTGGAAACGAGTCAAGTGGCCCTCACTGGTTACGTTTCGATTCCTCCCGAAATCAGTCCAAGGTTATTTGAAGGCAACCCCCGACACTGGACTTAAAGCGAGAGTTTGGTGTATTTCAACTTTTGATCAAATACTTTCACGTTGTATTAAATAGTTAAATGTTCGATAAAAAATAAGAATTTTCTATAAAACTTTACAATTGTCTGAGATAAAATTCATTTTCAATTAAATTATTTGTTGTGAAAATAAAATAATACAAATTTTCAATACAAAAATAAGATGTTTTATCAAAGTAAGTACATGAATTTCCTACGAAAATTGATAAATTTGTATCAAAATGTATATTCTTTATTGAAAAATTTTCTTCACTTTAATTCACTACGACTTTTCAATTAGAACTGCACACAAAATCTCTATGTTAAAAAAATGCTATACTTCAACAAGAAAATAATTGAAAGTATGAAAAATAATACAAAAATAAAGAACGGTGAAATTTCTCCAAAAAGAAACCATCGAAAGAAGCGAGGGTAAAAAACGCCGCCAAATAATAAATTCTTACTAGATTTCCATACAAAATTATCGCAGTAGACGTGTGTGTGTGTGTGTGCGTTTGTTTGAGGGTTCATAAAACTTTAACGCGCTTACTTTTGTATCCACTTCTATCATTTACCCAATTTTGGAATAACTATTTATTTGTTACAATTTTTTACCACTCAAAGTTTCGCTGTATTAGAATCTGAAATCATGTATTTAATGAATTCATGTAACGTAGAATTTACTATTACTATTAGTAATATTAAAGAGCGAGATATCGTTCGAAGATTTAAATTTTTTATATCATTTTAGATTTTAGTGAAATTTGATATTGTGAAAAAAAATAATTAGTCGGTTATTAATTAATTAGTTTAAAATATAAGAATCACGGAAAAACTAGTTTCATGGATACATTAAAATAATTTCTACTTTATATTTTTATAAAAATTATAATTATTAACTTGAACGAAGTTAAAGTTTAATCTGTATGTTATTTAACATGGTGAGCAAAATTATTCAGCTAATAATCAATCAATCACTTAATAACGTACAGAATTAAACAAATACTTTAATTATAAAAACCATATGTAAAAGTCAATGACATAACCTTTATATTTTTTAATATTGTGAAAAAAAATTAATCAGCTAATAAGTAATTAATCAGTTAATAACATTTTAAACCAAAAAAGGTGAATTCTTATCAAGAAATATAATAGATGATGTTTTAACCCGAAAATATTTTAATTACAAATTAAAAGAATTTGAGTTAATTTAAAAAAATAACGAATTTTCATTAAACTCTTCAAGACTCAATCTAAACAGTTGCATTTTAAATCAAACATTTGAATTTTTGCTTAAGAAAGATTAAAATTATAATTAAAAAGATGTATTTTCAAAACAAGAAGACGAATTTTCGACAAAATAGTTAAAATAGTAATCAAAACAGATGTCTCAGTCAAGAAAGAAAAAAATTTGAACCAAACTGTTACATTTTCAACCAAATAATAAAATATTTGATCATAACAAATTTTAATTGTTTGAATACTTTTTCCAATTTAGGTATTAATTATTTTATTTAAGATGGAATCTGAATAAAACATATAATAGTTGAATTTTCAAGCAAAAAGAATGAATTTATATGCCAAAAAGATGAGTTTTCTATTATATTTACTTTTGCGCCTCAGGCTGGTACCAGTTATTCAGACATTGCAAAATAATTTACAAATTTCATTCTTCATGATTACTTTAATATTTGCTCCTTGTCTTGTACTAATTTTTGTTCTTAGCCAACATTAAAAATATATTATTTTAATGAGTTTATGTTATTAAAATTCATAATATGTATTGGTATTGAAACATACGTATTTTCATTATCTTATTTTTAAATAATGCAACTTGTTATTTCTTATTTCTTACGATTTAAACCAAAAATACGCATCCTAACAAAAAATGATTTATAATAAATTTGTAGATCTTTTTGGGGTGAACAAATTTTCTCTCTCTTTATTTTTGTCGTAGCTTGTGTCGTTTGTCTAAAAATTGAAGTTTTTTATTTTTAATGCTGTTTTTTACGGATAAAGAAAAAAAACTATAGAATACGATATCAATTAAAATGTACTTTTAAATCTACCCACTATTAATCCCTTTTAATCTAATCTATACCTATAAGCCTATATTAAATATTATTTTATACTTACAATCAGATATGCCACAAAATTGTTTAAATAAATGAATATTGTTCATATCAATTTTACCTTAAATAAAGTTAGAAACGCGCGGGTTTTAGCCAATAAAACGTGTCTAAAAAAAGTGTCACTTACATGTTTATACCGTGCGTCCTTTTACTGGCACCATAGGCAATTATTGATGCAACAGACTTTCTCGAAATTGGAAAATCGCGAAGAATTAAAATTTCTTTGATAAATATTTTTGTATCTAAAATTTCTTAACTTTTCACTAAACTCAGAATAAAAATGAATTTGAATCACCAAATATAATTATTTAAATAATTTAATATTGTTTATAATTATCTTCTCTTAGAGTAATGCTAGAAAGTTACGTTTTTTTCTGAAATTTCTAACCTTTTTTCCACTTTTTACTCATAATAAGGTAATACTTAATCAAAGTTAACAACCATAGTTGTGAAAACTATTTATTATTATTTATAATCACAGTTGGACATAGTGAAGCCAAAACATTATGTTTTTGTTCCTGAAATTTCCATTTTTTTGTTAACTTGTTAGTGGTGGTGAGAAATCATTAATGCAAGTTAATAAAATATTTTTTTGAACTTTGAATAATGTTTAAAAGTATCTTCCTTGAGAATAATGCTAGAAAGTCTTGGCGCTTTTCTGAAATATTAAACTTTTTTCGTTATAAACCTTGAAATAAATAAACAAAAAAGAGAAATGTTTTGGTAACTAATCTTTTTATTTCTTACGTATTTTTTCCTTAAGCAGTAACTTTAAAAAAATTTTCTTCTGATGAATATTTTTTAAGCACCAGCGAAAGACTGGAAAGACTTTATTTATAAAAATTTAACAGTGTTAAAAAAATGATCCTCTTTATTGTTTATTTATTATTTTCTTATTACTAAACATTAAAAAAAACTGGAAAATTTTGCATCAACTGTTACCTCACTCCGACTGAAAAGTTGAGAAAGGGTTGCAAATTTTAGAATCTATCTGAAGTTTCTAGCATTATTCTAAGAAAAGATAATTATAAACAATATCTTATCGTGCCAACAATTGTTTTGTAAACTTTAATTAATTATTTCATCATTTTAATTGAAAAGTTGTCAGGAAGTTGGACATTTTAGATAATAACGCAACTTTCTAGTTCAGGTCTAAGAGAAGATAATTATATAAAAATTGTTTGAACAGTTATTTTGTTAACTTTGATTATTGATTACCTTGTTCCAGGTAAAAATTGGACGAAAAGTTGAACATTTTATAAAAAATTGCAACTTTTTAGCATGATTGTAAAAGAAT
>NC_046661.1:103441873-103446088 GCF_010883055.1 Belonocnema kinseyi | reverse complement strand
TTATATAAATTTTTTATTTATAATTTTTTGATGCAGCGCGTATTTTCTGTTTTAATCTGAAAAAATACGATTGAAAATTAAAAAAATTGCGTTTTTAATTAGAAAAACAAGGCAATGAAAATGAGATGCGAAGTAAAAGCTGCGTGATGAAAATGCGCTCGTTAAAGCCTAAGGAGCTTTAACAAAAGAGAATTTACAATCACCAAATCATAATTTTAGATTTTTCAAATGGAAATACTTTTATATTTAAAGTTTTGATGAGATGCCAATTTATTTTCTGAAGATATCTTTAGATACCGTGATAATGTAATTTTTCTGTCAAATGTTTGAGGGATCAAGGAAATTCACGCATGCAAGATTCAAAGTCTGCATTCACCGATGGATCTTATACAATTTCTTCTTGATATCCATTCGTTTTCGAGCATTGAAGTGGATCGTCCAACAAGATTGGATGACTATCTTCCCCATTTGCAAGTACGATTGAACTGGGCAGTCAAGATGAAAAAAAAGTGGCTGGGAGGAATGATGTAACATAGGAAGATTTCGAGGATTTTCTCGGTAGTAGGAAATTTATTTATAATAAACAATTTTTAACATTTTTACAAAATTTGAATCGTAAATAAATTGAAATAATTTCAATTTTGATTGTGTGAAATGCGAAAAACAAATGATCTGAATCGACTTTTTCATAGCTCACGAATTTTTGGTGTTCAGACTATGGAAACTGTTGGATATCTTCAGAGCAACGAGGAATTTTTTATGTAAGTCCTAGTTGGCTGCAAATTAGAAAATTTTTTATTTTTAAGTACGAATCACTAAAGCTTCTTCGATGTTTATTTTGTCAGCCCGACAGAGAATTTAAGAATTTTCATTTAAAGCAAAAATTCTGAAAAAAAGTGACTTCTTGTGCGAATTATATAATTATGAGCAGTAAATGTACGTTGATGTTCCTGATGTTTGATTTCTTAACATTTAAAATATAAAAATTCAAGAATTCATTCTTAAATATATTTTTTATTCATGAAATATTTAAAAACATAATTAATCATTAGTAATTTCGAATTCGACGTTCTTAAAATCAACAATATTTAATTAGACAACATTCTGAAAAAAGGCGATGTATAAAATGCAATGAGAAAAAATAACATGTGTGTCATTTATACATAAAAGCTTTTGAAATTATATAATTTTAAATTAAATGTTTATAAAATTTGGAAATTTAAATTCAGAAGATCTAATAATTTTGTAACTTTAGATTAAACTTTTGCAGATTGGACAAATTTATCATCAGGGAGTTGAAACTGCAACATTTCTTATTTAAAACTTTAAAAATTTAAGAATTCTTTCCTAAGTTGAAGAATTTAGAAATTGAAAGTAATTTAACATTTAAATTCATCAAAATGATATCAGTTTGAATCGATTGATTCAAGTTACATTAAATTACATTACGGATCCTTGAAATTTAAATCAAGAATTGCGATATTAAAACTTTTTCGTGTTAACAAATCTTTAAAATTTAAATTTCTGTAAACAAATTTATGTCGTGTAAAAATTTCAACCATTTTAATTTTAATTACAAATTTAATACTTATTAAAGTTAGAAATTGAATATTTAGCGTTTAAAATTAAAATTCAGAACTATAATTTTTTTAACATTTATAATTAAAGAATTTATTTAATGAATGAGGTTTGAAATTCAGATAGTTTAATGTTTAGCTATTAAGATTTTAAAGACAAGAGTTTTAAGATATTGCATTGAGAATTAAAAATGAGATAAAATTTCTATATGTGATTCTAATGTTTAAAATGTCTAAACCTTAAGCCCTCCAATTCGAAATTGTATTTTTCAAACTTAATTTTGAAACTTTCAATATTCTTGAATATTTCTAAATAAAAAGTAAGTCAATTTTCAATATCTAGTTCTAAAATATTATCCTTTTTATTGCTCATGTTCGGCGGTTTCGTTGTAGATTATACCTAAATGTTGATATTGTACGTTTCTAGACAAGTTTATTAATCAATTTTATGGGATGTTATTCAGGGCTGTTAAGATTTATTATTCATCATCGTCATATGTTGTTATTGACCAATGTTAAGATTGTGCTTTAAGATTGTTAGTAGTTGCTATTGATCATGCTATGATTTTTTATTGGCATTTTTAAGGTTTATCGTTGATTATTAGTAAACATTGTTGTATGTTTTTAAGGCATGTCATTCACCAGTACCAAGGTTTGTTATTGTTTTTATGAATGGTTGCTAACAGTTGCTAAAGGTGATAAATACTGTTAAAAGTTTGTTATTGACAGTTAATAAGGAATATTATTGATAGTTGCTTAAGATTGTTATAAACTTTAATAAAAGTTGAGCTTTATTGTTGCTATAAGTTATTATTTAGCTAAGGGTTGTAATTTACCACAGCTATGTGTTTTTATTTTCTCTTGTTCACATTCTCATTTAGTGTTTTTAGAAGCTGTCGATAATGCTTTTACTAGAGGTTGATATTAACTTTTACTAAAGGTTGTTATTGACCATTACTAATGCGTTTATTAGGGATTACCAAGGGTTTCTAATACTATTTCTAATCATCAATAGGGTTTGTTATTAACTTTGCTACATGTTATCATAGACTATTGTCAAAATTATTCATTCAAGATTACAGGCACCTGTTTAAGTAGTTTTTTTTTCAGCGGTTTTCTGATGGTTTGTAATGACTGTTGTGTGTTGCTAATGGCTGTTGTTGATCTTGCTAGGTGTCGTTGTGAACTGTTACTAAAATTCGTTGTGAACATTTCCAGGGGTTGTGTTGATCATCCTTATGCGATTTTATTGACCGATCTTAAGGATATTGACCATAACTGTGCTAAGGGATATCAATAATATTTTTAAGGATTTCAGTTGATTATTTCTTAGGATTCTTATTGATTGTTGATCCGAGTTGATGGTGGCTGCTATTAAGAATTGTTATTAAACGATGCTAAGATTGATATTCAAGATTGCTAGACATGTGCATTGATATTTCTAGTGATTGTTACTGATGTTAATGTGAGTCTTTATAGACAGTTGTTAAAGGTTTCCATTAGGTCCGTCCACTCAGCGCCGCCACCATGGAAAATTATAAAATGGAATACGCTATATATTTTTGTTCTTTTTTGGCGAATTTTATGCTAAAAAATTTTTTTTTGCTCTTTAAACTTCGGAGAGAAAGGTGGCGGCGCTAGCAGGACGTTCACTCAGCGCCGCCACCTACGAAAACTCACTAAAAATGATTATAATGCGATAAATGATAAGTGGAGATTTTTTTGCTTTTTTGGTCTACGATGACATATATTAAGTTTCCCAAAAAACTACTTCTAAGCCTTACACAACTACCCCCTGTGATCATAAACGTTTTCAGAATGGGAAAACTACCTTTAACAATGTAAACATGTTTTAGGGCTTAAAATTAATCACATGCCACTTGAAAATTTTGCGCTTTTTAAAATTTCCCCAAAACTACCCTTCCACGTGAACGTATGCAGAAGAACATTTATATGTATGAAAAAAGCATTAAAAATAATCAACTTAGAAGTAACTGTTAGTTTATTTTTTTTCTCTCCCATAATATATAACACGTTACCCAAAAACTACCCCTAAATCCCTCGTCATCAAAAACGTTTAAAAAGTTGGGAAACCATTTTGAAAAATGATAATATATGATACTATATAATATAATACGTTCTATACGTTCTATAACTTATTATAATATATAAAACGTTCCTCAAAAACTACCCCTAAGTCATACATACCCACCTCTCGTGATCAAAAACGCTTTAAAAGTTACAAAATTACCTTGAACAATATAAAAATGTTCAAAGACTCAAAATTAATTAAATAAAATTGGAAAATTTGCCTCTCATTATAATATTCCCAATACTACCCTTCCACGTAAACGTATGCAATAGAACGTATATATGTATGAAAAAAGCATTAGAAATAATCAAACTTAGAAGAGACTTTTAGTTGATATTTTTTCCTCCTTTTTTGCTCTTTGATAATATATAATACGTTTCCGAAAAACTACCCCTCGTGAACAGAAACGGTTTAAAAGATGGAAAACTACCTTGAACAATGTGTACATGATTTAGAATAACAAATTAATTATATGACACTTGAAAATTCTTCCCTCTATTAAATTATCCCGAAAAACTACCCCTCCACATGAGCGTATGCAGCGTA
>NC_046661.1:103434116-103441773 GCF_010883055.1 Belonocnema kinseyi | reverse complement strand
TGCATAGGTTCACGTGGAAGGGTAGTTTTGGGTGAAATTATAATGTGAGAGAAATTTGCAAGTTTCATGTTATTATTTTGATTCCTAAATCATTTTTATATGGTTCAAGGTGGTTTTTTAACTTTTAAAACTTTTTTTATCACGAGGGGTGAGTATGTATGACTTAGGGGTAGTTTTTGGAGAACGCATTATATAATATCAGAGAGCAAGAAAAGAGCAAAAAAATATCAACTAACAGTGTTTTCTAAGTTGTATTATATTTCATGCTTTTTTCATACATATATATGTTCGGCTGTATACATTCGCGTGGGAGGGTAGTTTTCGGGAAAATTATGAAGAGGGGAAAATTTTGAAGTGCCATGTAATCAATTTGGAGTACAAATCATTTTTGCATTCTTCAAGGTGGTTCTCCAACTTTTAAAACGTTTTTGATGACGAGGGGAGGGTATGTATGACTTAGGGGTGGTTTTGGGTAACGTATTATATATTATGGTAGAGCAAAAAAAGTGACAAAAAAACATCAACTAATAGTTTCTTCTAAGTTTGATTATTTTTAATACTTTTTTCATACATATATATGTTCCGCTGCATAGTTTCACGTGGAAGGGTAGTTTCCGTGGAAATTATAATTAGAGAGAAATTTATAAGTGTCAAGTGATTAATTTGAAGCCCTAAAACATGTTTACATTGTTAAAGGTAGTTTTCCCATTCTGAAAACGTTTATGATCACAGGGGGTAGTTGTGTAAGACTTAGGGGTAGTTTTTTGGGAAACGTAATATATGTCATCGTAGACCAAAAAAAGCAAAAAAACCTCCACTTATCATTTATCGCATTATAAGCATTTTTAGTGAGTTTTCGTAGGCGGAGGCGCTGAGTGGACGTCCTGCTAGCGCCACCACCCTTTTCTCCAAAGTTTAAAGAGCGAAAAAAATTTTTTTAGCATAAAATTAGCAAAAAAAAAAACGCGAAAAAATATGGCCTATTCCATTTTATAATTTGCCTTGGTGGTGGCGCTAAGTGGACGGACCTGCTTCCATTGACTGATGACAGAATTTGTTATTGTCCCTTACAATTACCACTGATTGTTGCTAAGTTGCGTTATTGATTCCTAACAGAGGTTCTTATTGACTCTTGCTAAAGCCTTACGTACTCTCTCTAGTGTTTATATTGGATCTTGTTGGGCGTTGGTATTGACTGCTACTCGAAATTGTTGTTGATTTTCACTAGGATTGACTATTTACCATTGCTCTGAGTTGCTTTTGGTGATAGAAAATGGTTGCCATTGCTTATAACTATGGACCCACTCCGTCGGCTTGCGGGTTCGATTCCCGCCTCGCACTCTGGAAGAGCCTCGGCGGTCCATGTGGTGAACACTAGCCTAGCAAGGGAGTTGTTCATCTCCGGAGAGTCGTGGGTCCGGTACCTCCGGAGAAAAAGGTTTTCTCTAAGTACTTAAAGCAGTTGCTCTTGGTGGTTCGGAACCCACCTTAAACTGTTGGTCCCCCTTCCACCACCGAGTAAGTTTGTGGGGGGTGTGTAAAGGAATAAAGAAGAAGGTACAAGAAAAATGTAAACCCTTAGGGGACACCTTAGAAGCTTCCATTCAAAGTACTATTAGTATCAGAATCAGAATGTTCGTCAAAAGGGAATTTCTTCAAATGACAGGAACTTGTAGCAAATGTAATTTCCCTAATCGATGATCGTACCAAATGACAAGGACGTGATGCGGAAGTGTAGTAGCCTCATTCGGTCATGCCATTACTAGTCTCGCAACGATTAGGCTAATCATTTCTCGTTGGCACCGCTAGGTCTGGGAATCCGTCGCGCGTTGATGGGGAATATTAAAGGGACGAGACAACCTACACAGGATGATGACGAACAGAACTACAGAAGGGTGAGTTATCCTCAACGCCTCTAGAGGTATTCCAAAATACGTCGCGCATACCGATATGATGTATGATGGCCACATCACGTGACAAGCGGAATTGCTGCTTCGTGTAAAGTCACGTCGGAGTTAATCGTCGATTGACTCTTCAAGGATGAATGGGATCAAAGTTGTGATTGAACTTTACCAGAATCAAAGCCATGTAGATTTAATTGTGTTTTCTTGGTCAACTTAGAGTACTTTCCATGATTAAGAGGACTAGGGTGATTCAAAAATTTATTTTCGATTTTTCATGGGGACACTCCAGAAATTTGTTCTATTCCACACAAAAATAAATGGATTTTGTTTGTTAGAAAAATTTTATTTAGAGGTGCCGCAAGCCCCATGAAGTTTCACACGTATTTCCCATAAGAAAAAAAAGACTTTTTTGTAAATCTTTTTCAGGATACTCAATATTATTTTAATCAAGTTGAAACTCAACATTTCTCTTCACAATTAACCATACAATATGAATATAATATTATTTCTCAAATATCAATAGCATAAATCTGTTTTATAGGGTCCTAAAAAAACCCCATAAGTGAAAAAATGGGGTTTGCGAGTTTATGACGCTAATTATAACTTTTATGCGCTTTTAAAAAATAAAAATTATTTCTTGCACATAAAAGACCATTTCATACTGATAATTAGATGTTCACGTAAATTTTGTTAACAATTTATTGTTTTTAGCTATTGTATCATAAAATGAAGTGAAAAAGACGCGGTTTTAAAAAAATTTTTCCACTTGTCAAATTTTCAATGACAGGGAAGTGATTGTGCATCAATATTAACAAGAGTGATTATTTAAACAATTTATTATTATTGTTGATAATATTCTCTTAGAAATATGCTTTAAAATTGCAGTTTAAAAAAAGTTCACTTCTAGTCAAATTTCCAGTTAGGATACTTTATATAATTAATTGGAGTCTAATGAATTCAAGTACAAAAATAATTGTTCAAACAATTTACCATCATTGTTAATAATATTCTCCTTGCTTAATTGGTCGAATGTTGCGGTTTATTTTCAGTTTTTCAATGGTTTATTTATTTTACATTAGGCGTGGCTTGATAATTAATCAAATTTAGCAAAAGTAATTGTTTAAACAAATTTTAATTATTTATGACTATGTTCATCTATATCAATACCTGATAGTTTTGGTTTTCTGCAATTTTTATCTTTCTGTTCTTTTTCTCTTAGTGAAGTAATAATCAATGAAAGTTAACAAAAAAGATGTTTAAACAATTTAATATTGTTTTTAACTATTTTTTCTTAGATAAGTCCTTGAAAGTGGTTTTTTTTTCTAAAATCTTAAACTTTGTATCGCCTTTTTATTTATGAAGAAATAAGAAGTCAACCATAACAGAAATGATTTTTTAAATAGTATTGTCGCTTTAATTGAATTATTTTCGCTCTTATCCCAATGCTTAACAAAAATTTATTTGATGAAAAAAGGTATCTTACACGAGAGGCAGAAATAAAGAATCGAAAGTCTATGTCTTTAAATGACTTGTAAAAGTTTTGATTTGTATTACAACAAGCAGTTGATGGCAAAGCGTAACAGAAAGAACTTGGAATTGTAAATATTCTAATATCAGCCCCCCCATTCCTGTTCTATAGAAAGCACGTCTCGTCGATGAAAACACACACACACATCAGTAACTTATTCAAGGAAAAGTTGTATTCAATATGATCAGTATAGAAAATCTTTAGCATCTTTTAAGTATCTGTTTTTTCAGAAAAATATATTCACAAATAAGAAAGAGATTATTTAAAATGTAGTTTTATCTCAATTTTTTTGTTAACTTTGATTAATTATTATGTCACTAAGTGAAAAAGGACAGAAAAGTAAAATTTGCCGAAAAAAGCGCAACGATCTGACAATTTTATGAATGAAGATAGTCATAAACAATAATAATTTGTTTAAACAATTATTTTCGCTAAATCTAATTATTTATTAAGACACGCCTAATGAACAATATTCACAAAAATTTGAAAATTAAAAAAAAACGCAATATTCTACCAATTAAGCAAAGAGAATATTATTAACGATGATGATAAATTGCTTAAACAATTATTTTTGTTAACTTGAATTCATTGTTACCTCACTTTAATTGAAAATTTGACACAAAGCTAAAACTTTCAGAAAAAACCGCATCTTTCTAGTATTATACAAATATAGTTTTATTAATAATAATAAATTGTTTAAAAAATTATTTTTTGACTCTAATTAATTACATAACTTATCTTAATTAAAAATTTGACCAGAAATGAATTTTCTTAAACGTCAATTTTGTAGCGATTTTCTAAGAGGATTTTAATAAAAATAATAATAAATTGTTTAAACAATCACTTTTGTTAACACTGATGAACTATCACTCTCCCCAATTGAAAATTAGACAACAAGTGTAACATGTTTGAAAAAAACCATGTCTTTCTAACTCCATTCTATGAGAAAATTGCTAAAAACAGTAATAAATTGTTCGAACGATTTATATGAACATCTAGTTGTCAGTATGAAATGGTCTTTTATGTGCCAGAAACTCGCAAAAACTCGCAAACCCCATTTTTCACTTATGTGGGTTTCACTTATGTGGGATTCTGAAAAAGATTTACAAAAGCTCCTTTTTTTCTTATGGGAAATACTTATTAAACTTCAGGGGACTTGCGGCACCTCGGAATATCATTTCTTTTCAAAACAAAAAAATGCATTTATTTTTTTGTAGATTTAAACGAATTTCTTGGGCTTCCCCATAAAAATTAAAAAAAAATTACAATACATTTCTGGACCATCCTAATGAGGGCACCTAAAACAATGGCGAATAAATACATATTGACTCACTCATTGAAGGAAATCTCCGAAACAAAATAAGATACAATGATGTCGGAGAAGGCGTTTTAAACACTATTCAATTTCACGTTAAATAAGTCTTATTTAAAGTATTTGTGAATAATAGACACTGAGTAAATTAGTTAAAAAAACGGTACATTGACAAAGGACTAGATCGAGCGCCTTTCGACCAATCGATTTCACTCTCCATTGTTTATGATAATTCGAGAACCAATAAGCCCTCTTACATTTCTTTCAGCCTATTTAAAACATATATAGAGGAGATTTTAATTTCTCATGACTTTTGAATTTTTACCACATGTTTCCTAGATTTTGCCGGAAGTTGAATTTCAATCATGAAAATGTGACAAAATCAAAAAATAGACCAGTTTTCCAAATTCAGTGGCTCAGTCTCTATTCAGGGTATTTTGGGTGATAGGTGGTCCGAAAAATGTTACGAATTCTTATTTTTGGGAAAGGGGTTTTAAAGCATTTCTCACGTAACTTTTTGCATTCTAATCATTTTTCGAAAAATGCTAATTAATAACTCTCTTACATTTTCGATTTTTGGTTTCCCTTCGCGTTAAAAATGAACCACGTACAAGAAGAGATCAATCGAAAAATATTGTATGGAAGATTAAAACGCAAAATTATACCAAATGTCCAAGATTCGGCTTCTTATAATGAGTATTTCTTTATCATAAGTATATTTTTATAATAAGCAAGCCTCGCTCCTGTCAGTTTCCCATGCTTAGGACACGTTAAACACACATGAATATTCTTAAGAACATTTAAGTGTCAGAGAAAATCAGCCTGAGTTAAAAATAAAAACATTAGGTTTGTCAATAGCCGACACGTCTCTAAATGGTAAGCTCGCTACTCGGGTGCGCCGGTTCGCGCACCAGGTACTGTAGAATATATTCTACGAGATTTTTTAAAGAACTTAAATTGTGCCAATTGCCAAAATAACTACCATTAGTCAGTCGACGATCCGTGTGAATCTAGTCGCGCACTACGTAGCTTAGCACGTATTCTAAGAGAATTTTTTCAGACTGAAGATTGTTCAAACAGCCAAAATTACTAAAAATTGTGAGCCAATGATCCAGGTGCACCAGATCGAGCACAAGGTAGTATAATACGTATTCTACGAGACATTTTAAAAAATTAAAATTTTGTGAATAATGAAAACAATTCCAAATGGACAGTCGACGAGTCGGGTGCAACAGGTCGCGCCCCAGGTATCTTATCACGTATTCTACGAGAACTTTTTCAAAATTGAGATTGTTTCAACATCCAAAATTACCTAAAATAGTGTGTCGACGACCCGGGTGCACCAGGTCGAGCACCAGGTAGTATAATACGTATTTTGTGAGATCTTTTTAAAAATTTGAATTTTGTGAATAATGAAAACAATTCCTAATGGTAAGTCGGCGACCTGGGTGAACCAGGTCGCACCTCAGGTAGTTTAGCACGTATTCTACGAGACATTTTTCAAAAGTTAGATTATTACAACAGCCAAAATAACTGAAAATTAGAGTCGACCTGGGGTGCGACCTGGTGCACCCGGGTCGTCGACTCACCATTTGGAATTGTTTTCATCATTCACCAAATTTAAATTTGTAAAAAGTTCTTATAGAATAGTATTAAACTACCTTGTGCTCGACCTGCTGCACCCGGATCGTCGACTCACAATTTTTAGTTATTTTGGCTGTTAAAAGAATCTAAATTCTGAAAAAGTTCTCCGCGAATACGTGCTAAAATACCTGGGGTGCGACCTGGTGCACCCGGGTCGTCGACTCACTTTTTGGAATTGTTTTCATCATTCACTTAATTTAAATTTGTAAAAAGTTCTCGTAGAATAGTATTAAAATACCTTGGGCTCGACCTGGTGCACCCGGATCTTCGACTCACAATTTTTAGTTATTTTGGCTGTTAAAACAATCTAAATTTTGAACAAGTTCTCGTCGAATACGTGCTAAAATACCTGGGGTGCGACCTGGTGCACCCGGGTCGTCGACTCACTTTTTGGAATTGTTTTCATCATTCACTTAATTTAAATTTGTAAAAAGTTCTCATAGAATAGTACTAAAATACCTTGTGCTCGACCTGGTGCACCCGGATCGTCGACTCACAATTTTTAGTTATTTTGAGTGTTAAAACAATCTAAATTTTGAAAAAGTTCTCGTCGAATACGTGCCAAAATACCTGGGGCGCGACCTGGTGCACCCGGGTCGTCGACTCACTATTTGGAATTGTTTTCCTCATTCACTTAATTTAAATTTGTAAAAAGTTCTCGTAGAATAGTTCTAAAATACCTTGTGCTCGACCTGGTGCACCCGGATCGTCGACTTACAATTTTTAGTTATTTTGGCTGTTAAAACAATCTAAAGTTTGAACAAGTTCTCGTCGAATACGTGCTAAAATACCTGGGGTGCGACCTGGTGCACCCGGGTCGTCGACTCACTATTTGGAATTGTTTTCCTCATTCACTTAATTTAAATTTGTAAAAAGTTCTCGTAGAATAGTATTAAAATAACTTGTGCTCGACCTGTTGCACCCGGATCGTCGACTCACAATTTTTAGTTATTTTGGCTGTTAAAACAATCTAAATTTTAAATAAGTTCTCGTCGAATACGTGCTAAAATACCTGGGGTGCGACCTGGTGCACCCGGGTCGTCGACTCACTATATGGAATTGTTTTCATCATTCACCTAATTTAAATTTGTAAAACGTTCTCGTAGAATAGTACTAAAATACCTTGTGCTCGACCTGGTGCACCCGGATCGTCGACTCACAATTTTCAGTTATTTTGGCTGTTAAAACAATCTAAATTTTGAACAAGTTCTCGTCGAATACGTGCTGAAATACCTGGGGTGCGACCTGGTGCACCCGGGTCGTCGACTC
>NC_046661.1:103412825-103434016 GCF_010883055.1 Belonocnema kinseyi | reverse complement strand
TTTGAACAAGTTCTCGTCGAATACGTGCTAAAATACCTGGGGTGCGACCTGGTGCACCCGGGTCGTCGACTCACTATTTGGAATTGTTTTCATCATTCACTTTATTTAAATTTGTAAAAAGTTCTCGTAGAATAGTATTAAACTACCTTGTGCTCAATCTGGTGCATCCGGATCGTCGACTCGCTAATGGTAGTTATTTTGGCAATTAGCACAATTAAAATTTTTTTAAGTTCGCGTAGAATACGTGCTAAACTACCTGGTGTGCGACCCAGTGCACCCGGGTAATAAACTTACCATTTAGAGATGTGTTGGCTTTTGGCAAACCTAAGATTTTCAGTTTTACTGCAAGCTCATTTTCTCTGACAATTACATGTTCTTAAGAATATTTATTTGTGGTTAGCGGGTCCTGAGCATGGGAAAAGGACAGGATCAAGGCTTGCGCCATGCTGCCATTCAGTCGTGGCCCATGCTTTAGCCAAATATTTCCAAGTGTCTTGCCATGCTTGAGCCATGCAAACTTTTTTCACGCGGGTATAATTAAGGAAATATAAATATCCCTGGCATCCTTCAAAATTCGTAAAAATACTTCTGTATCAAATGAAATCCTTTAAAATCCTTTAAAATTCCGTGACTTATTTTGTAATATTTTGAAATCTGGCAAGACCCCTTGAAATCCGCAAAAATCGTTCTTAATTTCCATAAATTCCTCGATATCTATCAGGAATCCTTCGGCATCTCAGAAAAAATCCTTTGAAATCCAGTGCGCTAAAGAACATTTAAATCCCTTGAAAAACTGAGATTCTCTCTGAATTGTCCCAGATATTTTTTTTAATCTTCTTGTTATCCTTTGTAATCATTTGGAATCTCATAAAACTTTCGTAATCCATTAAAATTATTTTGAATACTTTAAGATCACATTAAATTCCTAAAAGGCTTTGGGATGATCTTTAAAATCCGTACACATTTTTTAATTCTTTGATTTTTTTCTTTATTTCTTATATATCCAGTGTCTTTTGTCTTTACTAAATTATTCATTGGTATGAACAGATCAATTTTTTATTGTATCAAATAGTTTTTCAAAATGTCAATTCGATTTTTAACAGACTTAGTTATATGTCCTCAAGAAGCTAAAAGCATACGTATATTTAAAAAATATACAGTTCAAAAATTTAGAAATGTCAGAGCTTTTAGATTTTAAACAGAAAAATTAATAAAACTATGATTTTTGTTGTGCTCTTAATTTTTATTTGAAATCTAAACTTAAGTTACTATTAACATAACTATTTGAATCGAACAGAGAAAGAATTAATTCTTACATTCTTGAGTTTTATTATTATTATTTAAGTATGAGAGAATATCTTAGGTTTAGTTAAAATTCTTTAATTCAGAAAAATGTTGGTCGATAATTCACTTATTTTTTCGTAGCTGCTTATTTTTAATGCTTTTTTATTTAACTTCGAGTTTTAGCATTTTGAGATAAATTATTCAGTAATTTAATTACAAAAACCAGGTTGCCAGGATTTTTTAAATTTTAAATGTTTTGTTAATCATTATGCTTTTAAGTTAAAAATTTTTATTTACTTTTTTTTTGTTCGGCTTGAAAATTTGTTACTATTGATTCTTGTAAGCTAAAATCTTTAGATTTTTCCTTCTTGGCAACTTTCAAGATTAAATTTTTGTATTTTGAAAATTTTAAATAATTTCGAGTGCTTTATAAAGTTGAATTGTTTGAATCCATCAGAGTTGATGCATTTAACATTTGATTCAATAAGTTTAGAAAATTAATAAATTCTTAATTTCTATTAAAAAACTTTCTTTAATTTGCAATTAATTGTTAAAAGTCTTCAGATGAAAGGGTCCAATTAGCTCGAAACCCTTTTAAAAAATTAATTTAGTTTTGAAAACATTTAAATAAAGTCTGATCCGGTTGAAAGCGTTTGAATAGGAAATGCCTAATGATTTTTCTAATTCTACGTTGCTAAAGAGAAAATTGTGGAAATTCTCGATTTTTATCCTAAAGAATTCTTAATTTTATTTTAATTCATTTGACTGACCTAAATTGAAATAAGCCTAAAAGTGGAGTCCTTTCCTTTTCGTGTGCTTTAAGAGTGATGCTTAGAATTCTAAAAAGAGTAATGCAACAGTTGTAATCATATAGCATTCTAATCAAATACACAATTTTTGGTCAAAATTATTTTTGAATGAATTAAGGTAGAAATGATTCAGTTCTCTAGTTCTATATTGTCAAATATAATTTTAATTTTAATATACTTAATATTGAATTTCAAAATTGCTTCATATTTTATACTATGAAGGATGTTAAATGAAAATTTTTTAATATTAGAACCCATTTAATTTTATCATTAAATCCCTGAGCATCTAACTAAAAAATTGTGAACTTCTGGGATTAAAATTGTTCTTCCGTAATGTATTAACAAACTTATTAAATTCTTTTCTAAATATTCTTGTTTCTCAGGAATTTCGGTAAACTTCCTGCATTTGGAAATAATAAATAATTGAATACCTGAGGTTTCCAAAAATTTTCTGTTATTCATAAATTGGCAACAACAACAACCTTTGTCATAATTTATGGCATTCACAAATTTCCTAACAGTTTCTTTTTATTGTTCCTCAAATCCAAAAATTTTCTGCAATTGTTACGAAAAGTATTGTCTGTGCAACAGATGAAGAACGCATGAGTTCTTCGGTCATTATAAGCCAAAAAACCTTTTTTTTCTGAGAAATAAAATAAAACTTTCTTTAATTTATTTCCGAAAAAAAGTGGCTGGGGCATTGACAAAAGAATGAAGCCTGAAGAATCATAAGGCATTGACTTTTTGTTATTATATGTAATTCAATCTTATAAAACATTTAGTATACTTGAAAAAACAATGTTATCTTTTAGTTTAACATTGGTTTTATACTAAATTAATGGTCTTACGGAATGTGGCTCACACGCTCGATATTAAAAATAAGTAAGATTGGGCGATAAGGGCCTATTAGAGTTTCTGCTATTTCGGTTTTAGCCAATGTAGTAATTATGCCGTTTTCTATGTTTATTTTTGCTTCCCCTTTACCCTTAGTGCGCAAACTATGTTTATATATTCCAGCAAGAGCACTAATACTATCCAATAGTGCAAAGACGTCACCATCGAATGTTAATAATACAATTTCTTCTTGGGTTGGCATAGGCGCATATACATTCTGTCATATGCGTATTTGAATTGGTTTATCCAGAGGAAAAGGGTATCTTCGAATTTCTAATTGCCGTACCGGTTTCCCATAGGGAGTAGGCCGAATAAATTCAAGCTGGTCGAGTCCATATTTAAGTCCGTTAGAAGCGAGAAGCCTGGTAGGTGGAGTTATGTGCCTAGCTGGAGGAGACATGAACCTGGCACGAAGCGACCTGGAACTGGCACAAGGAGACGTAGATCTGGCATCAGGAGACCTGGCCCTGGCACGAGAAGACCTGGCCTTTTTACGAAGTGAGGAATGTTGTCTGTCAGAAGAAACAACTGGCTCGCCACGAGGAATACCAGGAATAGGGGCGGCATTAGGTAAACATTCAAACTGTGAACTTAACCCTGTAAAACGAAACAGAGAATAAAACTTTTTTAAACTTAGTGTCTAGCTTACCGACGCCGTCAACGAACATCCTTGCCGACGCTAAAAGCGTGTAGCGATGTAAACGATTTGGCTATTAAATAACGAGACTAGGGCTTTAAAACGTTTTACTTTAAGTTAATACTTATATATATTTATTATCACCTTTAATATAGACCCCTCCTCTATCGCTACAAAACTCCATGCAAATCTTCCATTGTTTGAAATAGTGCTGGAAGTCTTTTTCTGCCAGCTCCTTCCGGACGCGTGCCGCTTTCTCTTTCACAAATTCAACAGACTCAAATCTTATTTCGCTTAATGCAGATTCCACCTTAGAAATCACATAAAATTCGCACGGTGTAAGCTTCGGCGAGTAAAGTGGATGTTCTAATACTAGGATCTTGTACTTTTCTAGAAACCTCTTGACAAACAATGCGAAATGAGCTGGCGCATTGTTTTGGTTGAAACCCCGTGAATCGTCCTTCCACAATTCGGGTCGTTTTTTCCGCATTCTTTCACGGAGTTGAGTAAAAAATATCTTTCTAAAAGCCACCTTAAAAACGCTTAAACTACTCAGAAACACGTGCATGCGATAGAGATTCATTGTCATACACTTTTTTTCAATAA
This sequence comes from Belonocnema kinseyi, assembly GCF_010883055.1. Classification (NCBI taxonomy): domain Eukaryota; kingdom Metazoa; phylum Arthropoda; class Insecta; order Hymenoptera; family Cynipidae; genus Belonocnema; species Belonocnema kinseyi. The sequence goes on along the minus strand of NC_046661.1, from coordinate 103,429,786 downwards.
ATTCTAAGAGTCAGTAGCGGATGTTCCAAGTTTCATGTGAATTTTCACAACAATTCGTTGCTCTATTGTTACACTTAACTTTTTTCCATCGAAACAAAAAACAACTCTGATGCGAACGAAAGCTACGGCTATAAGGATTTTCTTACAGAAGCGGAAGGCACTGCATTCGAAAGAGAAGGCTTCAGGCTAAACAGCTGTCGGTCACTGAGGTTTCGCCCATTCGTACTTCTTCTGTAGCAGCGCCAGTCTCGTTATTTAATAGCCATACCTCATATTTTTCATTACTTACTACGAAATAAGAAATCTAAATTCTCAAAAAAGGAAACAATTTCAAGGTAAAAACTTTTGAAAATCACGTTTTAAAAACAAACATCTTATATTTACAATATTTTTTAAAACCTCGTGTACTGATGTCTTGCGATGCGTTGATTACGAACGTGGATATGAAAATACCCGCGAACATAACTTTCATTGTTAATACTTTAAAAATTACGTGTTTTTGGGAAGTGTGAATGCTATTGGTACCAGAAAAAAGTATATTTAAAGTACAATTAAGGTAATATTACGAATTTTAGAGTAAGACGATTTAATTTCAGAGTAATTTTTTTAATTTTTTACGCTTAAATTAAATGTTTTATGTATACGTACAATCAATCCTAGAAGTTGCCAATTTTTAAAATGATATGAAAAATTTTAAAAATTAGAACTAGTCTTCATTTCTGGAAATCTTGACGAAAGCTTCTAAGTATACCTTAGAAAACATAATTCGGGTTTAACTTGTTTATTTAACAGTTATTATTTAGAGTTTTTGTTTTTGCTTTCTCTTTAGGGGAAGGTTACAATTCTTATTTAATCCTAATGATCAAGGCCTCATTTTATTCTTTGAGGGATTCTCTATAATTTGTAATTGGGTGGTGTTAATTAAAATTTTAAAACTATAATTTTTTAAGAACTGTATGATTTCTAATTTAATGTCTTTTAATTAAATTCACCCAAATAGAAATCTAGAGAATCCTTCGAAAAAATGGGGCTTTCATTATTAAGAGTAGAATTCACAAACACATCAATTATTTCACGAAGGCTTCAGGTAGATTGTCGAAAGAACTTAATCAATCTGATGAATTTAAGTTTTGTAAAGCACTCAGTGATGGTATAGTCTGATTTGCATCCATCGATGGAAATCAATATTATTTTGGATTAGGTCAATTTCCATGCCCTAGTTTATTATTTCAAATACCGCAATTAAAAGTGTACTAGAAAATTATAGATATAAGTATCATAGATGATGAATGTTTCATGGCTTGGTGAAGATAAACTTATTTTTCTCAGATATTTGTATTTTAAATTGCTTCTCATATTGTAGGATCATGCTTGAGAGAATGATAACTTGTTAAATTATCAGTTATTTACACTGGTAATAGCCCCACTTGTTTTAGTTAATTTTGCATAAAATTTATTTCTTCGTATTAGGAAAAAAATCAAAGTCAAACAATTTTTTTTTTAATTAATTATTTGGTGTCAAAGTTTTGCTAGTAATAGCTGACTTTATAAACCAAATCGTTTCAAACACGGGATGGTACTTAGCAAACAAATTAATCAAAAATATTGTTTACTAAAAGTTAGAAATAAAGCCTTCCAAAGAGATAGAAATAACTTGAATTAAAAAAATTTAGAAATATATATAAAAAGGAAAAAAGCAACAATCACGTCAAAAAATCACAAGAAAATACCCAGTCTTTTGCGTATACTATTATACCCAAAAATAAAAAATGTTCAACAAAAAATTGAATTCTAAACAAAGTACATAGTTTAACTAAGTAGTTGAATTTTCAACCGAAAAATGTTTTAATATTAAGCCGTTTTGCGCAATATTATACCCAAAAATCTTTTGATCGGATTCATTTTATTATTAATTTCTTCAATTGTTCAACAATTTTTGTAGTTCGAATTTAGAATTGTGTAGTAGAAAATTTACTTCATTTTCTAGGAAAAATTCCCAGGTTTCTAACATGCTCTTTTAAATGTATTGAAAATAAACTTTAACTTGTGCTTAAACTATTATTCCTTAAAATTTTTAAAGTATTTTTATATTAAAAATTCTTACTTATATTTTTTATTGAAGATTCAAGTATTTTAATGAGAAAAATTCCTATTGCACGCTCACAAATTTTGTTCTTATTTAATTTCTTTCCACATAAATTTAAACTCATGAGTTTACAGAATTAAATAAAAAATTATTGGAGACTTATATTTTTGGTTCGAAATTTTAATTCTTGAAAGAAATTTTATTACTTTTTTCAAAAATTAACAATTTTGCTAAAATTTTATTGTTTTCGGTGGAAAATTCAACTTTTTTACTCTAAACTTAAATATTATGGCAGAAAATTTAACTATTTAGTTGAAAATTAACCTTTCTGTTCAAAAGAAATATTTTTGAATGGAAAATTCAACTTTTTTAGAAAAAATCCGATTTTTTAGTTAAAAATGCAACTGTTTGATTAAAAATTAACTTTCCTGTTGACAAATTATATTTTCAGGTTAAAAATGCAACTTCTTTGAAAAAATTCGTCTTTTTGACTTTAATTTTCAACAAAATAATTAGAAAAATGAGTTGTTTGTTGAAAATAACCTTTTTGTCGAAAAAACCTATTTTTATTTTATGAAAATTAATCTACTTCGCTAAGGATTAAAATATTTTGTCGAAGTTTACCTTTTATCTTAAATATTTATATTTTTGGTTAAAAAATTCAACTGCTTTGTAGCAAATTGATTTTTTTGACTTTGAATTTCTAAAACTCACCTGTTTAGTTGAAAATTAACTTTTTAATTGAAAATTAATATTTTCGTATTTTGAAGATTAATCTGGTTTGTTTGAGAATTTAACTGATTTGTCGAAAATGGAACTGTATTACTTAAAATTAGTTTCTTTGTCGTAAAGTCACATTTTCAGGTAGAAAACTCTTCTATTTTGTATTAGATTATTCTTTTTTGGTTGAATTCGACTGTTTTTGTTCAAAGTCAAAATAGTTAAGAGCTCATTTTTCAAAATAATACTTATGTGTGTCACCAAATTAAATTAAAAACAAAATCTTTGTAATGCCTCGAGTCGAAATTCAGATCCTACTTTGAAGTTGCAGCTCCTTATTAGAATCGGCTTTGACGCTATTTAAACTGATAGCCCCAGCTTTGAACTTTTAACTTCGAGAGAATGAAAAATTAGAGTCTACTTTGAGGCTGCAACACCTCTCTGAAGCTACTTTGAATCTTTAGAGCCTACATTTTTATAATTTAAGACCCTACTTTGATGCTTACTGAATGCACACTCAATTAACAAAAATATTTAATTCAAGATTCACCCAAATTCTCATTGAAATATATATTTTATCATTATAATTAAATATACTGATTTTCAATAAATTTTTTTAGAGCATTACAGTTAATTTATTTGCAACACGATTTCATGAAGAAAATCAGTTTTTTCCAAGGACTTTTCCAATCAATAATAATTAAGAGTTTCTGAAACATTTTCTCAGAGAAATATTACTATTCACGTGTCTACCACTTGATTTAGAAGGAAAAATCATTTCTTTTAGTGAGAAAGTGTTTACTGTTTTAATTTTTTTATCATATTTATTGGAGAATAAGAAAAACTAAGTGTATGAAAAAAAAAATTGACTGCTTATCTCGAATGTTGAGACGAAGAGACAATTGGGTATAAAACCTGTACTGTTATGATAACCCATGTAGAAATTGAAATGGGGACCTAGTCCGGTTCCCGACCATTCGACCCCACTTAAAATCGGGGGCTAGTCGGGACATCAGACTAGCCCCCGACCAGTAGCGTCACGGTAGATTAGTCGGGGGCTAGTCAGGTGACCCGACCTATCCTAGTTGGGGCCTGATCGGGTACTAGTAGGGGTCATATGATAATACATCCGCGTGGAATATTAACCAAACTCCCCAAAATTTGTGGAACATCCTCTAAAAGTTTGTGAAAATACTTATTATTTACGGAAATCTCCATAAACTTTTTTGAAATATTAAAAAGTGCTAAAATTTACCCAAGATTTAATGGGCAACATATCCTACGCTTAAAAATGCATAAATTTATGTAACTGAAATTCCACAATTTGTGGAATATTAATTTTAAAAACAAAACTTCAATTGAGACGCAGCAATGGAAGAACTTCGCTCCGAAGGAACCGCCATGTTGGTCACGGTAGTCTCAGCTCCAGGTAATTATGCTTCGTTACGTGTGGACTGCTGTCTTAAACACTTGACGCGTCATTTCTGTTGCGCGAGAGGCGGCACGTCGCGCCCTTGCGGATTTTCTTTAAAGCTACCAGTCCAGAACCGCAAGACTCAAATAAAGGTGGTAGCGAATTCTGAACTGTACTGTGCTTAATAGTTTACTACTAGGATACTGCTCTTCACTGATTAATCAAAAACTTTTTCGCTTTCCAATTTCAACTACATGAAGGATTAGACTTTATTTACTTATCTCAAACCTTTCAGATCAATTTAAAAATAAGCATCTGTACAAATTTAGATTCTTATGACTTTCGGCAGACTTTTCACCTACATCTATATGTATTTTTTCTAATATGGATTTTCTTTAAATTCCATACAAAGGTATTTATAACTGTTCCTAGAAATTCGCAATTTTCTAAAAATACTAAAAAAAAAAAGATTACGTCTTTTTGAAGATTTTGATCGTTTTTTCATAAAAAGTTAATTTTCGTACAAAATTATTAACTTAATAATTATTTATTAAGTATATTTGAGATGAATTTAATATTAATAAATCTTTCCTCTAAAAAACGGTGTAAAATTATTGTTAAATATATTCTTAGTGCTTTAGAATTAAAAACTCATTACGCTTTTTTAGATATTACCTCATTTGATAAAACCTCACCAAAAACTCAAACATGAGAATAACCCGACCAGAGCCCCACTAGCTTCCGACCAGAGCCTGAAGATTACCCGCATGGAAATTAGTGAACAAAAAGGCCCGACTAGCCCTTGGCCAACCACCGACGAGGCCCCGACTGAAATTTTAACAACAAAAAGCCCAAATAGTCCAGGACTAGTCCCCGACTGGGTACTTTGTCAAAATTAATAACCCGACTAGCCCCCGATTAGTGCCCGACTTGTAATATGGCCAAATGGGGTTATTTCCACACGGGAATATAAACTTATTTTCTGATTATTATCAGGTTGAGTTTCAAACTAAATATTTGTATTTTTAAGTATAATTGGATTAATTGTGATGCTGAATAACTTTAAAAAATTATTTTCGTAATAAAGAGATATAAATATATTTTTATTGAAATCAGCAAGTTTGATGTAGCCTCATGTTCTTTTGAAGCGTATAACGTAGAAGACTTTTCAAAAACAGAACCAATTTATATTGAACTCTTCAAAAATCGTTTTACATATTTAACGACACGAAAAGTTAAAAAAAAAAGTAATTATTCACTTAATTGTATCGAATTTAAAAAGATTTTGGACCTTCAATTATTGGACAAGTGCTAATGATTTTTATCGAAGACATCTCAATGCGTTCCGTTAGCTGAATTGGTTAGGGCGTTAGGCGTTTAGTAAATATTCAGTTCGTGCCTGCGATTTCGGGTTCGTTTCTTAGTACTTGCGGATTTTTCAGTGCACTATGCTTTAGCGTCATAATAAAAAAATTCTATTAATACTATGTCTAAAAAATAATTGAGAATATCCTTAATATTTATATCACTGATATTATTTTTTTTCTGATAAATAACAAATCATATTTTCATTCATTCATATTAGTATAAGATTATGGAGAACCTGCTTTGATGCCACAATTCCTACAGTAGTAGTTTGAGCTTCAAAAGGGGGTCTAATTTATCTTAAATGCAGACTCTAATTTGACGCTAAACGTGGAAAAATGTCCGATTTCCGACACTTTTAACGTCAAAATAGGGTCTAAATTACATTGAAATCGCTGCTTATTAAGAACCTACTTTATAGGTTCCAGTGCCTACTTTGATTTTATTTATTTTATAGTACTTTGATATATTTTGTTAACATTCATCATTTCTGCCTGTAAGGTAATCGAAATTTTGTGATATTTGCTTATAAAAAATTGATTCTATTATGCGTACTCCATATATGTTTTTTTTCTAGCAAGAATTTTAATATTGTAAAAATAAAAATAAAGATAATGGTTTAAGTTCCAGAAATGTTGTCAAATACCTATATTGAAATTTTTAAATCTATAATCTGTTTTTTGTTCAAAAAGTCTACTTTTTAACCTTCTACCAGTTTTATCAATATAAACTTTTCGAAAATAATCACATTTATTGAAATATTAAATTCCAGACAAATTTTCGGTACTATCAATATATTTTTGATTAATTAGCAATTTTTTAGGAATGTTTTCATTACTAAAATAAACATTTATGTTGAATTTTTTAACGATCTTTTCAACCTTTCAGATAATCCTTAAACATACGGTAACGAAATTTTTATATCTGATTTTTTGTACGTGTCAACCCAGTTATTTTTCTTACAGGAACTATTGTAGATTTCATGAATCCGTTCTCGAATAATTCTATTTATCAAAGAAAGCAGATAATTATTTTGAACTGAAGTGATTTTAATTTAATCCAAATTCTCTTTCCTGAATCTAATGTAACTCAATGTAATGCATCTATCGATTAAGCCTCTTATTAGGCCGACCTTTTGACAATATAAATGATGGGAAATAAAATTAAGATATCTACCAGACCATGAAGCTTCTTTAAACCAATTGGTAATCAACTTACCTTCAGTTGTTTTTATAATCTGTAAATTGAGGAAATTTATTGAATTATTATGTTCAAGTTCAAATGTAAACTTGATGGAATTTTCAATACTGTTAAAAGTTTTTATGAAATCGTCAATTTTTTCACTAGGAGCAATAACTAATATATCATTCACATACTTTTTACATTAACTAGGTTTAAAATTCAATTTTTTTAAAACTCTTGTTTCTCTATCTTCTAAAACGAAAATTAAAAGTATAGGAGGCAATAGTGAAGCCACAGGACTGCAATTTAATTGTTTATAATATTTTCCACGAGGGGCATTCACTCTCGAATCAAAGGGTTTTAGCGTTGCAAACCTGTATCTATGGGACCTGATCTGAAATCAGCGGTATCTGAGTGGATCTTTTGAAATGACCGAAAATCAAGTGAAATCACTAGAAATCTCTTAAACTATTCCGAAATCGTGAGCGAGTCAGTAGGAGTCAACGAGAGACTGTGAGCAATCACGAGCAGTCAAGCGAGAAATCAAAAGAGCAGTCAGTGTAGTCATTGCATTCAGTGTGCGACCCTTTGCTTCGTCGCGTCGCATGGCCCTCTACAGTTTAATTGCGCAACGAGCAGGGAGTATGTGTTTTATATTTGATTAGAAAAAACTTTACATATAACAAATTCGCCATAATTTTTGTACCAATAGTAAGTTGACCGTTTTATTCCAGGAGATAATTTTCTGTTATTTCCCGGCTTTTTCCCGGTTCACAACATTCTTTAACGGCCATTGAGATTAAAATATTCCAACTTTTGAATCTAAAAATCCGTTTATTTTGAAGTTATAAAAACTTAAACTCAAATTAAAGCACATAAAGATGACCAATTTTTAATTTTTCACTTTTTAAATTATCATTAGAAATTTTTTTATTGAAACACTCAATAATTTACGCATATAAAATGGAAGCTTCTGAAATATTTCAAGTGAATTATTCCAAATTGAATGCCGTTGCGTTGTAAAATTAAAAAATTTAAACTTTTATTAATTGTACAGTTCGAAAATTCTGAACTTTTAAATCCGTTATCATATTCAATTCAGAAAAAATAAAAATCGAAGGATTATAATTTTTATAACTGAAATTTTTTATATTGGAATAGAAATTAATTTGATTTTAGATCGTAAAAAAATAATAATTCTTTAATTGTTATTTATTTATCAAAACCTGTGATTCTTTTGAAACCTTTTGCAATATTCTTTTAAAACAATTTTTTAAAATTAAGAAATGATTTTCAATTTTCAAAGGTATCTTAAGAAAATTGTTGTATTATCTTTAAACATGTCAAAATTCTTAAAATGATTTGAAAAATGTAGGCTGGAAATTACGGGAACCGGTATTTCCCGCGATACCCCGTGCAGAAGTAGCCCGATTTCAAACGTAATACCGATCTGGCCCCAATCGGATTTCCCGCTCTGGTCCTGATCGGTAGAACTCTGTGGCCCATACCTGGGCCCGACCGGGCCAGACCGATTTCCTACTCAAACGCCATCTCCATGTGCTCGTTTTGTAGACCTCGAAACCTGTGCGAGGAAGAAAAGAGTAAATAATTACACTCTGCGGCTAAATTGAAACGTAACCTCAAATAAATTAATAATTAATTAAATCTTTTTAGGTAAAATTAGTATATTTACCATTAGATGAGTCAAATATTATCCCGTGCAGAAATTGCCAAATGTTTCCCTTATTTCCGATTTGGGCCAGATCGGGCACACAATTTTGTGGTTGTTAAATTTGGCCCCGTCTGGAGCCCGACTTAACAGCCAAACTTGACAGTAGATGGCGCTCCATTAATTTCGGGGACTAAAGTGGGTTGACTCCAAATCGCCCAAGTTTAAACGTAAAGTCTCAAGCGTCAAAAATATTTCCATTATTATTTGGAAAAGCGACAAAATAAGTGGAAAAAATGCCAAAAGTGAGCACAAGACGAATGCGTAGGTATAGTATACTTCAAAATATTCCTGAATTACGTGTTGAAGACTATAATAAGTAAATTTATTAAGAATGTTAAGATGAAACCTAACCTCGAAATGAGGTTATTTATTTATAAGAAAAGTAGCAAAAGTAATATTTCATTTGTTGAATGTGAAAACGAATTAGATCAACAATGGCGTTATAAACGTATTTATTTCACGTATTTTTAGGTGATTTGATACAATTGGAATGTAAATACAACCTTCTTATTGATATTCGCTTTTGTAAAAATAACTTAATGAGCCAGTGCGATAATATGATCCACTTATTTCAAAATAACTTTTCACACTTAGGTTCAATATAGAAATTGAAAGCAACTTCAAATTAGAAATTAAAAACAAAAATCTATTGCAAAATACTTAAACGGTTTATCAAACAGAAATGCTGGCTGTTATAATGCGTCGTTTGACTTTTTCCGTTTGCTCGAAAAAAAGTGTCTGACATACTCCAATTTTTTTCATACCGCGATCTGTTAGATAACCTGATATTTATATTCTTAAATTTCAGTTAAGGAGGTGATATATTCGATTTTAGTATTATTTTATTTAAGAATCCCTTTTAATTAAGAATAAGAAAAATAAATTAATATGGGCCCGATCGGGGCCAGGTATGGTTATCTCTGGGCGCAGCACTTGGGCCCCGATCGGGCATCGCGTTTCATTTCGAGTCTGGCCCCATCTAGATGGCCTGATATGGGCCAAATTCTTCCCGATCTGGCCCCGATCAGATCCAAATTAGAATTTCTGCACGGGAAATGATGAAATTGATCAAGTTCTTTTATTTTCAATTATTATTAAAGAACTGAAGGTTTTTCGATTTAATGTAGAGTTCCAATTATCAAATCTATTGACAAGAAATTAATTGTAGTATGCACAAAATTGTAATGTTTTTAAATTATAAGAGTCAAATATGTGACACAATCGATTATGTTATTGAAACTTTGAATCTGTATTAATAATAAATTCATTACAGAAATACATTAAGGACAAATTTTCATAACATTCCAGCAAGAACTAGTTACTCAACTGCGCATGCGTCGCATTCGGCATCTAATTGGTTTCGCGCGAAGTTTAAAATGATAATCAAATTTTTTTCTTTCTTATCATAAACAATGCAATTTCAAATTATAAAAACGTGCATTAGGTCGAAATTAATTAATAATGATAAAAATTAATTAAATGAATATTCTGTAAATAATATTTAAAACAACCAGAAATATTTAATTCAAAAATTTTAATTTTTGCTTACAAGTTTTTTTGGTCTATATTTCTTCTTAACCGATTTAAAAAAATAAAACGATTTAATAAATAATAGCGCAATTTTTTGGCAAAAAAATTATCTACAACCACCTTCTTGAGTTTTTCAAGAAGTAATGCAATTGACAGAAAATTGAATTTCTTTGCAGTAAAATGTTAATACATCGTTAATCATAGCTTATTTCCCGATAATTTTCTTTGGAAGCATTCGAAAATGTCAAATTGTAGGGAATCTTTTTGCGAAAAAACTTTTTCTAATTTGTTAAAAAGTTTTATAGGCAACATTTTTTTTCAAGAAAGTAAAATTCTTATTTAAAATATTTCTGGTTACCATCCATTTTTTTCATAAAAAACAAAACTTTTCCTCGAAACTGATACCATCCAGAATAATTTTACGTTTTTCAAAAGTATAATTCAATTTTGTATTCTGAAACCTTTTCTTTTCGTGCCTGTAGTACTTTAATTTTAACTGAAAATAACTTAATTGGAAATTCAAAATATTAAGGTGGCCTTCGAAAAGAGAGGGCCATTTGATACTTTCGAGTTTACTTATATTAAATCTGCATTTTTGAAATTCATGAATGGATTATAATGAAACTCATCGTGAACCGATCCGGCACCGATGGAGCACCGATCAGGTGTCCCAACCTGGTCCCGATCTGGGCGTGTGTTTCATCCGCCGCCTGGGCCCGACAAGGATTCCCGATCGGGACCCGACCTGGACTGATCTGGCCTAGTTCGAGGCCAGACCGATATTTCTGCACAGACATGACGAATGTTTCACGAATTATGGTAATTGGTATTTATAGAGATATTTTTATAGTATTTCGCGTAATAATCTAGTCAATTCTTAGAGTAAATCTCCTTAACTTAGTACAAATAATCATACAAGTAAATATGTTAATTAATATAATTAATACTGATCGAAGTTGACGTTTAATATTGCTCATTTTTCATATAACACTATTCTTTTGGTTAACTCTGCCCCTTAGAATATACCCTGAGTGTTTGAGACTCTGAAACTTGTACAGTCCCTTGTCCTCAATACATTATACAATTCTAGAAAAATATCTCTTTAAAGTTTTTTCCTATCCAGCGTTATTTTTCACATTTTTTTGAAAATGTGTAAAAAACCCTGAAAGATTTAGTTTTCTAACACAAGGTTTTTTTAGCAAAGAAAAGAAGAAAAGGACTAGTAAATTACGCTCTTCTTTATTTTTCGACTCCGAGAAATTGTATTGTTGAGAAAAAAACAATTGAAAAAGATTTCATCAATATTTTCGCAAAAATATCGAAAATAATGCGATGAAAAAGGTGTCAAGACTTTGTTTTTGAACGTTTTTATAGAAATAATGTTATTTTTTTGACGTTTTGCATATCTTTCAGTGTTGGGGAGGGGGGAGTGAATTTTTGTTTTACAGGCAAAAAAATTACCTCTTCTCAGTGAGGCGCCAGTGTATATTTATTCTGAAAAAATAGAACATAAAACAATGATTGAATTTTGAACATATTAAAAGTGAATATTTAAAAAAAAACCACCGCCATTTTATATCTTTTAAACTTTTAAAAATTTACCAACAAGTTTCAAAATTGGACGAGAAATTATATCAGAATCAGAGAGAAAAATAGAAATAACTATACTGTCTTCAAAAATATCATACTTTTAACAAAAATCGGGATCATTTTTTATAACCCTTAAAAAATCAATGCATTTTAGTGAGAAATAATTCTGTGGCTTAATCATAGACTGCCTGCGTGATTTGATACAAATCTGGCCAACAGAATCATTGTACAACTTGGGAAAATCCCACAAACATGATTCACTGCAGTCAGGAAATTGCGAATCATAATATATCTATGATACATAGCCATAAATATTTTTATGCAAAATCGGACGAATATCGTCTGTAACTTGACAGCAGCCCTTTGAAAATCTGGTTCGCTGTTTTTAGTATTCTAAATCAGCATGTTACAAGCCTGCACCGCCCCCCTGAAATGTTAGCGTTATATAGCCCTTGAACGACAAGTGCCCGTGTAGAAATTCAAATGGGGAACTAGTCTGGTTCCTGATCTTTCGACCGCACTTAAAGTCAGGGGCTAGTCGGGTCATCCGAGTAGCCCCCGACTAGTAGCGTCACCGTCGATTAGTCGGGGGCTAGTCAGGTGACATGACTCAGCCTAGTTGGGGCCTGCTCGGGTGCTAGTAGGGGTCATATGATAATACATCCGTGTTTGAATATTAGACAAACTCCTCAAAATCTGTGAAACATTTCCTAAAAGTTTGTCAAAAGAATTATTATTTACGGAAAACTCCATAAACTTGTTTGAAATATTTAAAAGCGCTCAAATTTACCTAAGATTTAATGGGGAACATATCCTAAGCTCAATAATGCATAAATTTGTGTAACTAAAATTTCCCAAAATTTGTGGAATATTAATTTTTTAAAAAAACTTCAGCTGGAATGCCGCAATGGAAAAGCTTCGCTCTGAAGAAACCGTCATGTTAGTCACAGTAGTTTCTGCTCCAGGTAATTATGCTTCGTTACGTGTGGACTGCTGACTCAAACACTCGACGCGTCATTTCTGTTGCGCGAGAGGCGGCATGTCGCGCCCTTGCGGATTTTCAATAAAGATACTAGTCCAGAACCGCAAGACTAAAATGAAGGTGGTAGCGAAATCTGAACTGTAACGTGCTTAATAATTTACTACTGGTATGCTGCTCTTCACTGATTAATCAAAAACTTTCTCTCTTTTTAATTTCAAGTACCTGAAGGATTAGTCTTTATTTACTATTGTCAAACCTTTCAGATCAATTTAAAAATAAACACCTGTACACATTGGAAGTCTTATGACTTTCGGCAGACTTTTCACCTACATCTATATGTATTTTTTCCTGTATGGATTTTCTTGAAATTCCATATAAATTTATTTATAAATGCTCCTAGAAATTCGCAATTTTATAAAAAATACAACAAAAAAATAAGATTACGTCTTTTTGTGGATTTTGATCGTTACTTTTATAACAAGCTGACTTTCTTACAAAATTATTAACTTAATAATTATTTAGTAAGAATGTTCGAGATAAATTTAACATTAATAAAACTTTTCTAAAAAAAAACGGTGTAAAATTATTGTTAAATATATTCTTAGTGTTTTAGAATTAAAAAATCATTACGCTTTTTTAGATATTACCTCATTTGATAAAACCTTGCCGAGAACTCAAACATGAGAATAACCCGACCAGAGCCCCACTAGCTTCCGACCAGAGCCTGAAGATTACCCGCATGGAAATTAGTGAACAAAAGGGCCCGACCAGCCCTTGGCCAACCACCGACCAGGCCCCGACTGAAATTTTAACAATAAAAAGCCCAACTAGTCCACGACTAGTCCCCGACTGGGTACTTTGTCAAAATTAATAACCCGACTAGCCTTCGATTAGTGCCCGACTTGTAATAGGGCCAAATGGGGTTATTTTCACACGGGTGTCATAAATAGTTCCACAAACGGTCACTGAATAATGCACAATGTTTTCTCTAGCCATACTGCTGAGAAAAATAATGACGTCAGATAGCATTCTAGCCATTTTACATTCGTATGTTTTCACGACTCACTTTTCAGGCGACCCTTTCGTCTCATAAAATACTTATTTCGAAGTAAATATAGTACATTAATTGCAGTCAATATTCGCGATATTTCCTTTGCCCTTTTTTCGTTATATATGGTGTTGTGCTACCTTAACGTTATAAAAAATTAGTGAAAGAAGACCATAAAACTTATTTTCACCCTCGCATAAGTTAGGGCTCATTGAGGACTAATTTGGGCCAGTAGTCCCAAATTTTGGGCTCTTTTACTTTTTGTAAAAAATAGTGTTTGCAATAGTTTAACAATAAGTTAGTTCAAGATTGCTGTAAAACGTAATAAAAATAATTTTACAGAAAACTCACCTTATAGAATAATTTAGGGCTCATTAAGGGCTCTGAGAATATGATAATTAAACATTCGAAAAAATGTTTGAACAATTTTCAATCTATGTTTTACAAAAAATACTAGAGCTCAAAATTTGGGGCTACGGGCCCAAATTATTCCTAACGGAGCGTTTAATGATACGAGGAGTAAAAATGGGTTTTATGGTTTTCTTCACCTATTTTTTGTACCGTTAAGGTGGCTGAAATTATGCAAAAGAAAAGAAAATAAAATAATTTTTCTATGGTAAAATGGTTAAAACAAGAATTGTTTAAACAATTTCTTTTAAATTCAAATATTATATTCATGGAGCCGTAAGTGAGCTTTCATACAGGGTAGAAGCAGAAATTTGTTAAATTCATTTCTACTTGAAATGTTTAAATAAAAATTGTTTGAACAATTTTTGATCATTTTTCATCATTATATTCCCAGAGCCCTAAATGAGCCCTAAATTATAGTGCAAATAAATATTGTTTAAGACATTTTTTTCTATGTTTGGTCCTGCTAGCTTAAAGTTAAGATAGCATGACCATAGGTTTTTTCGAAAAATTTCGGAGCATTAAATCTGACAATAGGGCATTAAGGGAGCCTTAAATAAGCCCTAAAATAAAGAGCAAAGAAATTTTGAAAAATTAATTTTTTACTATGTGCGGCTCTGCTAGCTTAACGTTAAGATAGCATGACCACAGGTTTTTTCGAAAATTTTCAGAGCATTAAATCTGACCATAGGGTATTAAGGGAGCCATAAATGAGCCCTAAATTAAAGAGCAAAGAAATTTTAAAAAATTAATTTTTTACTATGGGTGGCTCTGCTAGCTTAACGTTAAGCTAGCATGACAACCGGTTTTTTTGTTTAAATAAAGAGCATTACATTTAGTAATAGGACAGTAAATTAGTCGTAAATGAGCCCTAAATTCCCTATAGGTTTTCAGTCCATTTTTTCAATGTGGCCCTGCCAGCTTAACGGACGTTTTAAAACTGGACACGCAAACATTGCCCTTCTCGTTAAGATGTGACTAACACGTGAGTTATTGTTGACATCAAGTGGGCTCTATTCTATACTGTATTACAATATAATTCTTAATAATTTATAAACGACCTTTTTATATTATTATAAAATATACGGTTCTATTATATACGAGGTTTGTTCAAAAAGTACGGTGACTTTTTAATTTTCGCGGGCTACGTACATTCAAGTTTTAAATTTTTTGTTTTATTTTGTTGGTACACTCGTCACGATCATATGTTCACAGTTTTGACTGTATAGCTCCTGTTGTTTTCCTGGGAGAGGCGTAAAAGGTTAGAAGGGTTTGGTGTGCTCGGCGATTTTCTTCTTTAGAAAAAAATGGGGCAAAGAGTTTGCATTAGATTTTGTGTGAAAAATGGAATCCAGTGCTCTAAAACTCTTGAAGTGTTGACAGTTGCATACGGTGATTCTACTCTGAGTAAGAAAAATGTGTATAAGTGGTACAAGCTGTTCCAAGAAGGCCGAGAGGATGTCGAAGACGAACCTCGTCCTGAATGTTCCAGCACGTCAACAACAGATGAAAACGTTCAAGCAGTGGAAGGAATGGTGTGGAAAAATTGCCGAATTACCATCAGAGAAGTTGCTGAAGATGTTGGCATATGGGTTGGCTCATGTCATGCTATCTTTTCGGACGTTTTGGGCATGAGACGTGTGTCAGCGAAATTTGTTCCAAAATTGCTTAATTTTGATCAAAAGATCCATCGCATGACCATCGTTTAGGAGATGTTGAATGAAGTCAATAATGGTCCTGATTTTCTCAAAAGGGTTATAACTGGGGATGAATCGTGGGTATATGGTTATGACGTCAAAACTAAAGCCCAATCGTCTCAGTGGAAGCATCCTGAGTCGCCAAGACCGAAAAAAGCACGTCAAGTTCGGTCAAATGTGAAGGTTCTGCTCACTGTCTTCTTTGATTACCGTGGCGTAGGGCATCAGGAATTCTTACCGCGAGGTCCTACGGTCAATAAGAAGTATTACCTTCAAGTTATGCGCCGTTTGCGAGAGGCGATACGCAAAAAACGTCCGGAAGTTTGGAAAAACAATTCGTGGCTTTTGCATCACGATAATGCACCTGCTCATTCATCGTTGCTTGTGAAAGATTTTCTGACCATTAACAGCACCACAGTCATGCCTCAGCCTCCATATTTACCGGATTTGGCCCCCAGTGACTTTTTTCTTTTCCCAAAACTGAAGAGATCCATGAAAGGACATCGATTTTCAACGATTGAGGAGATAAAAACTGCATCGCTGATATACTTTTTTCTGATGTAAAGAATGTTTAATTATGATCTTCTCCGTTGCACTCACGCTAGCTGCAACACCCATGACGTTGGGGTTGAATTTTCAACCCCAATGCCTGCAGGGGTAGTTTCAAACGCCTGTAACTTCCTTTCTAATTACGCGATTTAAAATTTTTATGAGGGTTTTGGAAAGTGCTTTTTATACGATTTTATCCTATTTTATTATTTATAACAAAAAAAAATGTTTAAACAATTTTTTCAATAAATCAATTGTTTATTTAACTTTTTTCGCAATTTAGGCATCTACGATTTTTTTAAATAGTCTTAAAAGAAAGCTTGACTTTTTTACTATGAAAAATGTCTAATAAGAAAATGGACAATTTGAAATTCATTGAGGTACAGAGCCGGTTGTAGAGGGAGTCCTCGCGCTCGCACTCGGGCGTTATGCGGCAGCATACCGCGGAACAGTTTCCAAGTATGCCATTTTTTTGTATTACTCACATTCACCCAAAATTGCATGAAGTCATCGGAAAAAACTATTCAGTAATGTTAACCAGTAAGTTTAAAGAAGCTAAAAATTTTTAAAGTTATTATGAAAAAATATTAAGTAAAAAGCACTTTCTTAAAAATGAACAGTATTTTTCTGAAGATAAATGATTCCTCACCATTATAAT
>NC_046661.1:103410953-103412725 GCF_010883055.1 Belonocnema kinseyi | reverse complement strand
TATAGAGCTCCAAGGAGATTATGTTGAAAAATAAAAAAAAAATTTACCCAAAGAAAATTGTTTTTATACTTCATTCTAAGGACTTATTGAACTACCCTCGTACCTAGTATTGACCTAACTCTAATAAATTAAGTTTAAAAACCTATAGATTCCTAACATTTCAAGTGAAAATATTAGGAAATTATAAAAAGAGACAGGAATGTATCAACATTTTCAATTTACCGCAAAACAGGTTGATAGCTCAGAAAAATCAATATAGAGAATTTAAATTTAAAAATGCTTGAAAAATATCTCAAATGTCAAAATTCTGGATAAAGTAGCTGAAACCTTATCACTGGGTGACAATTGAATTATGACAATTAGGTATTTATTTCAATGATAATAAGTTATTTATTAATAACATATTTGCTAGTATAAAAAATTGTTTTAAAATTTTAGAACATGAAGATCAGAAATTTAGTATCAAAAAATGAATGAAATGAAAAGGTCAATAAAAATGTATTTCTTGTAAATGCTGACAAAGGTAACATAATGGTAGCAGCTAATAAAAATAATTTTAAAAAAACTGGGGAAAATATGTTCAACAATGATAATTTGTATAACAATATTAAAATTAGTCTTTTTCCGACAATTGAAGAAGAATGTAAGGATATAGCAATTCGATGGAAGAAGAAAAATTAACAAATGAACAACCGGTATTTTAATTAAAAACACTTAATAGTACTGTAGTAAAGCTTATTCTCTTCAAAAACTGCAGGCCGGTTTCAGGTAGCACAGAATCATTTGTTAAAAATAGCTGGGATTCAAAGGGCACTTTAAATCAAAGTAAAGCTTCTTTAACGCAGTAAACCCCAGGAATAAATTTTATCTTTCAAAAAGATAAAAACGTTGCATCACATTTATCTAACGAAAGATAAAATTTATCTGAAAAAAGATAAAGTTCACCTGACGTAAATATTTTTTTCCCATAGATTATATGTCAGAGAAAAGTAAGGGACTGAAGATTTCTAGCATTATACTCACATGAGTTCATTCCTGATTGCATAGGATTTCATACGGTTGCTTCTTTCTTGTAAGCTAAATGTGATTTCAATAGAGACATGTGACTAATTTGAATAAGCACTCTTTGAAAATCCATTGACTACTGTCGATTCTCATGTAGACTTATAGACTCGCACTGATTGCTCTCGACTCCTTCTGACTCCATCTAATTTCACACTGACTGCTCGATGATTGCTCGATGAGTCCCCTCGCCTCTCACTTTCTGGGGTGCTTGATTTTTGTGAGTCCCCTTGCCTCTCACTACACAACCTCTTTATGCTGTTCGCCTTTTCTTCGTACCAGCTTTCCACTTTCTTGAAGTACTATTCTGCTTTCGATTACGTTTAGGCTTCGGGAAAACCTCACTTTTCTCCTCATAGGAAAATCGTTTCAGGTCCAGCTGTTCCTTTGCGTTCGGAGCGAATGAATGATATTTGAGTGTACCTGGCATCGTCACAGCCTTACTAAATCGATCTGCTAATTTTATTGTCATCGCTGCATGCTCTTCTTTGCTACTGAAAAATACGACAGTTTCCTTCAAGTTTTCTCTGCCCCATTCAAATAACTCGTAAGCTGTTAAGATCTGATTCTCAGCTGAACGTTGCAAGCAAAGTGAGAGGCGAGGGGACTCACTAAAATTAAGCACCCCGAATCATCTTGCAGATAAAAGGAGTCTAAAATCGCACTGTTACCTCCACGTGGTAGACTCTGGAAACTATAACTTGATAGGA
>NC_046661.1:103393354-103410853 GCF_010883055.1 Belonocnema kinseyi | reverse complement strand
TGCTTCTACGGGCCTTCCTGAACGTGGTTCGTCACTTATTGATGTACGACCACGCTTAAATTCATTTACCCAGTTATAAACCGTTGCTAAGGCAGAGGCAGAGGCAGTGGTGCTGACTGAAAACAGATGATTTGGAGCGATTCGCGCGCCATCTGTTGGTCATTCTAAGGACTTATTGAACTACCCTCGTATAGTTGAGATCATTATTTTCGGTTAAAGTTTTTATTATTTGAGTGGAAACGAAATTCTTATGTTGGAATTCAACTGTTTGCCTACGTGAAAAAGTTATGTATATATATTATATATAGTAGATAAGACAATAATTTTTTTCATTTGTTCAATAAACCTTTCTATGTAAAACGAATGAAAAAATATCCATGGTTTGGGAACTACATATAAAAATTATATATAACTTTTTCACCTGGGTGATTTAAAATTTAGCCCTTTTTCTTGAAAATTCGTCTTTCTGGTTGGACAATTTTTCTCTCTTGTAAGAAATCTCATCTCTTTTGTTTACAAATACAACTTTTCATTCAAAGATTCAACTATTTTTGGAAACTTTGTCTTATATTTTATTCCATATGAAAATTTGCGATTTCTATTTCTGACCATCTTGGACAAAAGTGTCGAATTATCAGGATTATATCAGTTTTTGCAAGACCCTTCTGGGCATTACGGGGGTCCTTATTTACTCTTGGTGGATTTTTTTCGAATTTCTATGGTCTCCAACCTCCATTTTGCTTAAATGACAAAAAAAAAATAATGCCCACCAAATTTAAGCGAAACAAATTTAAGCCCAAAGCACTCAGAGATTCTTATGTAACTAACTTAGTGAAAAGTTCCGTAAAATTTCAAATGTAGTTCATTATTTTATATTTCGTCGGAATCCTTTAACTCTGTATAATAACGATCTATAGACTATTTTGAAAATATATATCTACACTAAAAAATTTTATCTTTAAAATTTACAAAGTGGCGGATCTCTAAATTTGAACATAAATTACAATTTCTACTATTAATGATAAAATCTCGTAAAATTCTTCCAAGAGGCATATTCATTTATTAGAAAGCACGTGATGACAAACAAAATTCAAAATTATGAAACGATTCAAGATATCTGCTCGAAGATTTTTTTCAAAGTCATTATTTCTTCGATTCTCGGTGACAACTTTTCAGGGGTCAATTAAAATACTAGATAGTTCGATAATTGAAAATTGAACAATCAATAAATTTACGGGATGATTCTGATTCTGTTCAAAATTAAGCAAGTTACAGATTTTAATAATAAAAATAGAAATGTTTCAATTTGGAAGCCTAACTAGTTTAACAAATTATAAAGCTCGGTGATAACTTTATAAACTGTTTTTAATTTTTAAATAATTTGAAAGCCTAAACGTTCTTATTCAATTTTAAATCATATTCAAATTTTTTTTTGATTTAAAATATTTAATTATTTAATAAATATTATTGTAGTTTCCAAATGCTGACACTGGTATAGTACCTCACATGTAGTGGAATTTTATAATACATGTTCAGTAGCCAGTAACTCGAAACATGTGGGAGCAACAAATAAAAAAATGAATCCTTTCACAGAAGACTTATTCATGGAAAAAAATTGTTTTACAGAGCTAAAATTTTGTTTAATGTACAGTATATAACGTGCGTCTTCATATAATTCAAGGAATTCATGAAATTCGTGGGATTCACAAATTTCATACAATTCACGGAATTGAACTAATTCGTGAAATTCGAGAAAATCGCGGAATTTATTGAATTCAGGACATTCAAGGAATTCATGGAATTCACTGAATTCATGAAATTGATTGAAAATGAAGGAATTCATGTAATTCAGTTCCTTCGATTCTATGAATTTCGCAAATTCCATGAATCTCATAAATTCCACGAATTCCTTCGATTCCATGAATTTATAAAATTCCGTGAATTCCTGGAATTTCGTGAATTCCTGGAATTTCGTGAATTTATTGAATTCCGCGAATTCCTGGAATTTCATAAATTTATTGAATTTCGCGAATCTATGAATCCCATGAATTCCTTGAATTCCATGAGTTTATTGAAATCGTGAATTCCGTGAATTTATTAAGCCCCTGGACTCCTTGAATTCCGTGAATTCATTAAATTCCTTCGATTTGATAAATTTGTCGAAATTACATGAATCCTATGAATTCCTCGAATTTCTTGAATACCATGAATTCCAGTAATTTATTGAATTCCATAAACTTCGAAGATTCCCTAAATTTTGTGATTTTTTTTTCATTTTCATGAATTCTGCGAATTTCTTTGATTCCTTGAATTCCGTGACGTTCGCGAATTCCTTTAATTTCTTGAATTCCGTGAATTTTGCGAATTGCAGGAAGTCTGTTAAGTCTGAGAGTTACATGAATTCCGTGAATTCTTTAAACTTCGTCACTTCCGTGATAAACATCAATTCCGCGAACTTCTTGAATTTCGTGAATTCTATAAATTTGGTAAAATCCATAAATTGGGCGTATTCCCTGAATTCCGGAAATTCCATGTAACCATTATTTCCTTGAATTTCTTCGATTTCATGAATTCTGAGAATTGCATGGATTCTATGAATTCCGTGAATTGCATGAGTTCTGTGAGTTCCATAAATTAGGTTTATTCTGTGAATTCTGTAAATTCCATGAATATCGTAATTTTCGCAAATTCCACAAATTAGATGAATTCCGTGAATTCAGAAAATCCAGTTAATGCCGCGATTTCAGCGAATGCCGTGAATTCTATAAATTCCGTGAATACTATAAATTCTGTGAACACTATAAATTCCGTGAAATCCTTCATCTCTAAGAATTCCATGATTTTTGCGAATTCCTCAAAATTCCGCGAATTCCATTAATTCCGTGATTTTTATAAATTCCGTGAATTCTATCAATTCGGTGAATTCTGCAAATTCCGTGAATTCCTTTAACTCTGGGAATTCAATTATTTCCGCGAATTGCTTGAATTTCATAAATTCCTTGAATTAAATTAATTCCGTCAATTTCATGAATGTCGTCAATTTCGCAAATATCTTAAATTCTATGAATTTCGCGAATTCTTTAAATTTCATGAATTCCTTGAATTTGATGAAATCCGTAAATTTGAAGATTTCCGTGAATTCCTTCAATTCCGTTAATTCCGCGATTTTCTTGTGCCAAATTTTCGTCTTAAAAACGTTTTAATACATGTACTGGAATGCTGGACGGTGACTTCACGATTTACAACAATCACAAATACATGCATTGCAATTTCGTCATTCGAATACCCTGTTTGCAATTTTAGCTTACGCTTATATTGTAGAAGTCTTGTAGAAGTGTTGCCAAATTCCAAACATTTTTAACAGTGTGGGCATTAGGGTGGCTCAAAAACGCTTTTTTTAGAGGGCAACGGTTCCCCCAATTTCATTCTAAATCCAGAAAAAAATTCTCTAATTTTGTATTTATTTTTATTTTTTTTTATTTTAGCAGGTGCTGGTTTTTCCTTGAAGTTTTCCATATAAAATACATGGAGAAAAATCACTTTTTTTGAGTTTTTGGAATAATTCTTTTAGTGTTTAAACAAATTTTAAGGGGCAGTATGGGACCTGAAAACTACCCTTAAAACAAAAAAGGGAAATTCTTCATGTAATCAACATTTTGAGCACTTTATTCTGGTTTTTTTAAACTTAAAATTATTAATATTAGTCTAGTGGAATATTTATTATCATTGCTTAATTTGTTTTTAATTATGTAAACAAATGGAATTTGTTTAAATATTTTTTTAGCAAAATTTTTTTCTCTCTTAAAATTATTACTATTAGTATAGTGGACAAATGAAATTTCTTTAAGTAATTTTTTGTTTTGTTTTTTTCACTAAAAATGATTAATATTGGTCCAGTGGAATATTCATTAACATGAGCTCATTCATTTTCAATTATTTAAAAAAATGGAATTTTTAAAAATAATTACGGTTCGTTTTTTAAAAATAAAAATTATAACTGTGGGTCCAGTGGAATATTTATCAGTCACAATTAATTACTGATTAATAATTAATTTAATGATAATTGATTTATCACTAATATTCAAGTAATAATTTTCATATAAAAAAAATCAATCTTACAGTGTTGGTAATTATTCCATTGAAGAAATATTAGTAATTTTTAATACAAACAATTATTCAAACAGATTCCATTTGTTCAAACAACTGAAAATTAATGAACTAATGTTAATAAATATTCCACTAGACCAATGTTAATAATTTTTTAGGAAAAAACTAATTTTAGAAAAAAATATTTAAACAAATTCCATTTGTTTAAATAATTAAAAATTAATTAACCAATGATAATAAATATTCCACTAGAGCAATATTAATAATTTTAAGTACATGAGAAACTTCAAGTCAAAACTGGCACCTGTTAAAATAAAAAATAAAAAATTGCAGAATTTCTTTTTCGGATTTGGAATAAAATGGGGGGATGGTCGTTGCCCTCTATCATGCACAACATTTTTGTCATGCGTTTTTAAACCACCCTAGTAGGCATCCATAAATTTCTTAGGTTTCTAAAATTGTCTCAGGATCACAAAAACATTTGCATAAATAATTGAAAATACGAACACAATGAATACTAAAATTTAGAGGTTATAAATAAAAACAATGCAAGAATACCATGTAGTCTTTACGTCACAATTTTATTATTAGGCTTCAAAATTACAATACAAAAAGCATTATCTCTTTTTTTACATAATTGAAAGGATATAGATGCTCCTTAATAAATAATATTAATAAATCGAATAAAATAATTAGACTGCATACGAAATTGACACAATATTGACGCTTTATTTTCCAGATTTTTAAAATATAAAATGAATAATGCATCGCGAGTATACCAAGCCTTATTTAGAGAAAAATATCGAAAATATTGACAGATTCTATTCTCTCCCAAGAAATTTGATAGCTCTGCAATTCCGGCTTTAGCGGCGGAAACGAGTTGAAAATTTCTGATGCATGCATAAGTAGATAAAAATAGTCAATATGACAAATTGTTATTCAAGGCTTGTTCAGTATAAAGTCGAAACAGTCAATCTAAATCTGAAATTGTACTTTTTCCATTCTTTATTTCAGAAATGAAAACTATTTTAGGATATTTTTAAATCAAGAAAATGTAATTGTATTTCAAATGTGAATATACAGGATTATACATGATACTTTTCTCAATGTTAAAGATTGCACAGAAAATTTTCGAAATTATTATAAATTAATTTACATTTTTGATTGTAAAATAAAATTTGTATACCTATGACATCCATAATATTCGATAATCCAATTTCAGGTTAAGAAAATGCACATATTTTTATTCAATCATAAAAATGAGTATTCAGAAGTATCTATACATGTAAAATCTGATCAATACAAAGAAAAAAAAAATTTTGTTCGCTCGGATGAAAAATAAAAAATCTGATTTTTATTTGATTTCAAAAAATGTATCAAAAAAAAAAAATTAATTGCAGAACAAAAATAAATATTATCGAGCCCAATGCCAATTAGAACATTTTCTTTACAACTATTATTTTTAGATCAATTAAAAAACATATGTTTTGAAAAAATATCAACGATGTCATTTAACTATATTTAAAATGATTTCTACAGATTTCACTTTATTAAAAAAAGGCAAAGGATTGCAACACCTTTTTAGGAATTTCATAGAATTTCCAACTATTTTAATTATTCAAAAATATAATCAAATTTTTTTAAAGTTTTAAAGTATAAATTTTATTTTTAAGATTATTAGGCAGTCCAAGGGATTACAGAGAAGTAAGCTAAGGTAGCGTTTTCATATTACGTAATGTTCTTTTCAACCTTTTTTATGTAAAACTAAATGCTTTGTACATTTTTTTAGCCACATCAACATTAAAATTACTTACAGCTGTTTTAAAAGATATTCAGGACATTTAGAGGTTTAGAAAAAATAAAAATATTTAATAAATTTTTCGAAATGCTTTCAAGTTTTTACATATTTGAAATATGTTCAAAACCGCTTAAATTCCCTGAAATATTTTTAGCTGACTTAACTTTTTCTTAAAATTATGAAAATTTCCCAAATTTTCCTAGAAACGTTAAAAGACAGTTTTTTATGCAATTGAAACTTTCTAAATTCTTTTAAAGTTTCTGAAGTTTTAGTTTAAAATCTGTAAGAAAATCTGCATTTCTTCAAATCCTTTAAGCTTAAAATTCCTTTTCAATCCCTTCAAATCCATTGAAGTTAAAAATGCAACTGATTTGTTAAAAATTAATCTGTTTTGGTTGATGATTAAATTATCTTGTTGAAAATTCCTTTGCTTGGGTTAAATATAACTATTTTTAATATAAAATAATATTTATTTTGTTTTGAAATATTATCATGTTTCATTGACAGTTCATATTCTCTGTTTGGAAAATCTGCTGCTTGGTTTGCAGTTGAATTGAATATTGTAAATTGTAAGGTTGTAAAAAATTTATTTTTTTTTTATGTTGAAAATTATTCATTTTAGTTTAAAGTTAACTATTTGGTTAAAAATTGATTCTATCTAGTTCAAAATGCAACAATTTTGTTAAAAATTCGTATTTTTGTTAAAAAATTAATTTTCTTAGTGGAAAATTGATCTTTATGGATAAAATCTGAACTATTTCGTTAAAAGAAATATTTTTTTGATTGACACTTCAACTAAGTAGTTTAAATTTGCACCACTTTGTTCGAAAATGTATTATTTTGTAGATAATTCTACTTTTTAGGTAAAAAATTAATCTTCTCTTCGATTTAAAACTTATATTTTTTAATACAGAATTCAACTATCTTGGTGAAAAATCGTGTATTTTCGCGAGAATTCGTCTTTTGCTCTAATATTTTTCTTCTTGATTGAATATAGATTTGTCTCGGTAAAATCTTAAACGATTTTTTTTCAAATTAAAGTATAAAGTTTAAGCGCTTAATATTTAATTTCTTTTTATTTTTGGTTGAAAATAAACGTTTTTGCTAAAAAATTTAACTATTTGTTTGAAAATTAATGCTTCTTAGTTGAAAATTCAACAATTTTGTTGACAATTCATGCATTTTGTACAAAGTTAATTGTTTTAGTAGAAAATTAAGCTACTTGGTAGATTTACCTTTTCGGTTAAAAAATTTACAATTTTGTTGAAAATTAAACTTTTAAAAAAGAAAATTAATCTCCTTGTTGAAAAATCGTCTACGTGGTTCAGGATATAAATATTGTTTTAAAAATTCGTCTTTTTTTGGTTAAATTCTACTGATTGAGAATTTATTTGTTTTTTTATAAAAGTAATATTTTAAGCTGAAAATTTAGCTGTCTCGCGTTTCATTGAAAAATTATACTTTTCAATTTAAAGTTCAACATCTGAAAATTTAAGAAATTTAAATTAGAATAAAATCCAAATTAAAAATCCTATTTGAGGTCCAATAATCAAATTGACGCAAACTCCGGCTTAAAAAATCCAACAACCAAATTTGGACTACAACGAACAAACAAAAAACCAAACAAAATCCCTACAATAGGATTATTTTGTTTTTGTTTGTTCGTTATGGTCCAAATTTGATCGTTAGATTTTTTTAACAGGAGTTTGCATCAATTCAATATTTGGTTGAAAATATATGCATTTTATTATAAATTCTTCTTTTGTTAGAAAATTTACTTCATTGGTTTAAAATTAATCTTTGTAAGTTGAAAATTCAGCTTTTGGCTTAAGAATATAAATATTTTGTTTAAAGTTTAATTATAGTGTTGAAAATTCATGTATTTTGTTAAAGTAATCTTTCTTCGCAGACAATGTCACTGTTTGGCTAAAAAATTATGTTTTGAAGTTTAGGTATTAAAAATCAAGTGCTTTCTAAACAAATAATATTTGTTTTTAAGAAATTCAATATTTCAATATTTAAAAAAATATTTTGAAGAATTCCAAAAAAATTAGAAGGTTTTTACCAATTATGAGAGATTTGAGGAAATTGAATTTTATTCAAGATTTTTGGTAACATTTTAAATAGTTCAGTTATTATTTTAAAAGAATAATTTTGAGTTTTTAAAATTTTAAAATGTGCGAAAAAAGGAATTTAAAGACTTTGATACAATTTTTTTACTTTTCATGATTTTAAAAACTTTTGCATAAACTGATTTTTGTAGGCTGTCAGGAGAAAGAAAAAAATATACTTAGGATTCATAGACAAATTTTAAGTGATTGTTTTGTAATTAATTCAAATAGCAAATTGATAAATATTACAAAACATTTTTTATTATTTTCTACGATTTTTGAAAATAGCGTAAAATCTTTTGAGCAAAAATTTGAAATTTTTCCACAAAACATAATTTTAGAAAAAACTTGAGTAAGATTAAGAGATATTTAAAAGTTTTTTAACGGTTTGAGAATAATTAAAAGTTGTAAAGATTTTAGAAGAATTTCATATAGTTTCATGAGAATAAAAACGAAAAGAATTTTCAGGTTCACAGAAAAAATGAAATTGTTCTTTTATTTCAAAAAACTAATTTCAGAAGATTATTTTAAAAGATTTCGCAAAATTCTAAAGTTGCCAAAGGAGAATCTGAAACATTTTAGAGCAATTTTTTTAATCTTGCGGAATTTAAAAAAAATCTTAAGATTCGTGTGAAAATTTTAAAAGAATTTAGTTTGGAAAATGAGCTTTAAGAGAAAATTAGAAAAAGTTTTCAAATACTTCAAAGAATTTCCTAAAATGTAGAGATTAAAAAAGAATTTGAAAGTTTAAAAGATTTTTAGAAATGTAGATTTTTAAGGATTAGAAAAAAAGTTGGAGGGGCTTTTAAGAATTTTGAGAGAATAAACCAATTTTCTTAAAATTCCTGGAAAAATTCAGAAGATCATAAGGTAATTTGTTTACATTTTTAATGATTTATCAACGTTTTGAAAAAATGTAAGCAAGTGAAAAATATTGAAAGAAATTTGAGATATTTTAAATGGATAATAAATACTTTAAAACTTAGAAGCATTTTCGCAAATCCATTAAATATTTCTTGATTTCTTCTAAACTTCTAAAATTCCTATACATTTTTTTTAAAAGAATCAAATTTTTCGTATTATTTTGTGAATTCCTTTAAAATAAAATATAAATATTTAAAATCTTCTCTTGCTTCATCGTCTTTGATAGATCTGAGATAATTAAAAATCTTTTTTAATTTTCTCAAGAATCTTATGGAAATTATATGTATGTAAATTTAAAAACAAACTCGCAATACTCATTTTATTGCTTTCAATATTTAGAATTTAATTTTAGCTCGAATTTAAGGGTTCAATTGGACATTTTTGTATTGTATTGTTATTAACAGTTGTTAATATTATTTTGCATTTTTGAGGGTGCTGACAAAAAGTTTTAAATTGGTGAATTTCAATTGGTAATTTAATTAAGTAACTTCAATATTTTTAAGACTAAAAAAAATATTGAAAAGGCATTCAGTGTTGCATCAAAATATTTTTTATCTATTTGTAGACAATACTTCATTTAAAAAAAAAAATTTTATTTTTAAAATATCTATTATTATTATTTTGAATATAATAAAAAAATGTTTCGTACTGGCGATGAATGCAGAATAAAAGTGAAATATGTATCCGTGAATTTTTCCATTTATAAATTATAAAACTCTACCAATATTTTGTTTTATATTGTAAAATGGTACCACGTTTATACAATAAATAAGATATAATAAGCATTTATAAGGATTTTGAATTAGGATTTATATGCCTATATTTATAATATGCCTATTATTATGTGCCTTATTCAAGGTTTCTAACAGTGGCCCAATTTCTAAATTCTTATAGGTATAAAACCAGCCATACATCTAGAATATTAATAATATTAATGCAAAAAAATTTTTCTTTTCAAATACATTTTAAACACTTTTTAGTGGAATTTTTAAATAAAAAAAGATCTAATTTGAATCTAAGAAATTACTTTTTAACTAAAATGATGAATCCTCAACGAAAAATATGAATTTGTAACCAAACATTTGGTTGAATTTTCAACTCAACAGATTAATTTTCTATAAAAAAATACTCATTTTCAACAAATTACATGAATTTTCACCTAAAAAAGATTAATTTCGAACCAAAATTAAATTGTTAAAATATTATAAAAATAAATGCCCAACCAAAAAAAAAAAGAAAAGAATTTTAGAGAAAAGATTTTTTTTGTTTATAAAGAAAAGATTTTTAACCAAACATAAAATAATTAAATTTTCAGTTGAAGCAATCAATTTTCAACCAAAAAATGAATTTTTAACAAAATTATTTAATTTTAAACCCAAAAGATAAACTTTCCACCATAAAATAAACAGTTTCAATGAAATATATAAATTTTCAACTGAAAAAGATCATTTAAAAATCAAAACTAGAATAGTTCAATTTGAAATTAGAATAGTAAGTTTTAAACAAAAAATAAACATTTTTAGCAAAATGAATTAATTTTTACTTAAAAATATAAATTTTTAAGCAAGAACGGAATATTCACAGCTATAGTTAAAAAAACACTTAATTCTTAACTAAAACGAAACAAATTTTCAGTCAACGGAGTTAATATTTAATCACGTTGAAGAATTTTTAACCAAAAATATGAAGTTTTGACCAAAAACTAGAATTTTTAACCCAAAAGATGAATTTTATATTAAAAAGTAGAATAGTTAAATATTCTACAAAACAGAACATTTTTTAACGAAGCAAATTACATTTATATCAAAAAAGTTGAATTTTTCACTATAAGTGAAATGATTAAAGTGAACTTTTAAATGTAATAATAAATCGTCAACAAAAAGAATTAATTTTTAACCAAATGGGTTAATTTTCATTTGAAAAGATAAATTGTTTATCAAAAATAAAATACTTTAATTTTCAGGCAATAAAATAAATTTGCAACCAAAAGCGGAACGAATTTTCAAAAAAATAGTTAAATTTTCAACCACAGAAATTAATTTTTATTGAAAAGGATGAATTTTGAAATAATGAGAGTATTCTTCTACTAAAAAAGACAGATTTTCAACAAAAAGTTGAATTTTCACAAAAATAAATGTTAAACTAAAAATAGAATAATTAAATTTTCAGTACAGAAATTTAATTTTCAATAAAAACAAATTATATTTGACACGAAATAGTATCATTTTTAACCAAGAAGATTAAATTTCTATCAGAAAGAATACATTTTCAACAAAAAATAGAACAGTTAAATTTTCTGTTCAAAAAATTAATTCTAAATTAGAAAAAACTAAGTTTCAACCAAAAAGATGAATTTTCAACCAAAATAGAAGAATTTTTAAAAAAGTATATGAATTTTCAATCAAATATTTGAATTTTACAAGAATTTTATACTGAAAAGATAAATTGTTTGTTAAGAAGATTTAATAATTTCTCAGAAAATTTGAAATTTCGATCAAATATAGGAGTTTTTACCGAAATATTTAAATTTTCGACTTTAAAAGATCAATTTTGAACCATACATGTGGAAATTATATTTTTCGTTAAAACATCTAATTTTCAACTACTAAATATAATGTTCAACAAAATAATTAAGTTTTGAAAAAAATGTTTGTAAAATAAAATGATAATCCATCAACCAAATTAATAAATTTCTAACAAAGTAGTTCTACTTCTTATTAACCAGTTGAATTTTGAACCAAAAAGGCTAATTTCTGAATAAAAAACGTGATATTTAATATTTTATTCAAAAAGGATTTAAATTTTATACCAACAATAGTTGAATTCAACCAAAAAAGTTGGATTTTCAACAAAATATCTTGAATCCTCAACTAAAAAAAGATTATGGTTAAAAAATAGTTGGGATTTTTAACCATAATAATAAAATTAACTTCAACTCAAGTTTTTCGAAAATTTCTTAACTCTGCCAGGTTTTTTCTGACACTCACTTTCTGCAATTACCTGATCTGTAACAATTTTGTAATTTAAAAAGTATACATATGTTTATTTCACTCTAGAATGTTCCCAGGGGGCACAAAAGTTGGCGACGTATTTACAACATCGATACGACATATTTACGACAACATTACGACATCATATGTCGACGTCGTTAAGGTGTCCTTACGATATCGTAAATAAGTCCTATAATTTGATGATGTCTTTCCCATATCGCAAAGAGACAGAAACGACATAGACATAGGATGTCGTAAAGATGTCGTTAAGATGTCGTAAAGATGTCGTAAAGATGTCGTGAAGATGTAATAAAGATGTCGTAACGATATCGTAAAGACGTCGTCAAATTTTGTGCCCGCTGGGTTTTTGTAAAAATAAGTGTAGCTTTGAATTTTCTTAAATGTTCTATAATTGATCCGGCACGTAATTTTTTTTTTGTTAGTCCTAGAAGTCTCTTTGTACGATGGAATGTTTTTTTTCTTCACCTTATCTTTTCCCTCGTCGCCCACGCAATTCATTGATGATGGGTAACAATTCCGTCTGTTGATAATTGTCGCAGCATCCGGTTTGTTGATCAGTATAATAAATACTCAAGTTCCCTCAATATCTGCAATTAATCGTTTCAGGTTTCTGCTTAACATTCGTTTTTTCAAGTCAGATTCTACCAGTTACTTACTTCGTCATGAAGTTCTTAATTTTCATCTTCGTGATCTGTTTCTCGACGCAGGTGAGCCTCGGATATATAAAATTTTAATTATATTTAATTTAAATTTAATTAAAATTAAAATTATATAAATATTTAATAATTTATTGAAAAATAAAGTATCAATTTTATTTATCACGATTACTTTGACATTCGTTTCTTATTTTTTATTAAATTTCATTCTTAGCTACTCTGAAAAATATATCATTTCAATAAATTTATATTATTACAATTGATAATATGCACTGGTATCGAAGCATACGTATTTTAATTGTGTTTTTTTTTTAAATCAAAAAAGGGCACCTTCTATAAAAGACATTCTTGTTATTCAACATTTTATTGCAACTTGTGTCGTTTTTCAAAAAAATTAATTGCATTACTTTCAATGTTATTTTTTATGTTTTAAACTAAATATACGCATCTTAGCCAAAAATTTTGAGAAATAAATTGTTATTGTAGGATGTTTCCTTTTTCCGAAAAGATAACTTTTTTATTTTTAATATATTTTTATAACAAAAGTTTATAACAAATTTTTAGATAATTTCTGATTGAGAAACTGTAGACTTTATACTAAAATTTAAACTTTAATCTAAAAATTATTCATAAGAAATTTGTGATAACTTTTCGGATGCACAAATTTTATCTATTTGTTTTTTATAGCTTGTGTCGTTTGTCTGAACATTAATTTTTTTAATTTTAAGTTTTAAGATTAAAACCAAAACTGCGCGTTCCATAAAAAAAATGATTGGTGACAAACTTGTAGTTCTTTTTGGGGTTAATAACTTCTGTTATTTTATTTTTATAATTTGTGTCGTTTGACATTTGTGTGCATAATAAAACTAAGAAAAATTTAACATCCATTAATGTAAAATTTTATTGTTAACCAAAACCAGACTTATTTCGCAGAGATAAAATTTGTACTTGACGTGAACAAAAGTAACTTTATTTTCAAATTTCAATCAAAAGTTGGATATTTGCAAAAGGTAAAAACGCACCATTTTTCAAAATTCGATTGCCTTATTTAAATTAAAATAATTGTTTTTTAAAACTAAAAGTTAGTCAAAAAGATACATTTTTAAACAAAGTGATAAATTTATGATAAACAAATCAATTCTCAACAAAAATTGTAATAGCTGATAGTTAAAAAAAGAATATTTTGATTTTCAATTAAAAACAGTTTAATTAAACCAAAACATAGGAATTTTTAACAAATGTTTTGAATCATTTACCAAAACAGACTGATTAACCAGAAATATGCATTATCTACCAAAAATAATTAAAGTATAATTTAAATTTAATTTAATTTAAATAAATTTATTTATATAATTTAAGTAAATTAAATTTTATATTAACTTAGTTTAAATTTGATTACGAATAAAGTTTCTTTTATATTTGTTGATTTGAAAAAATTTATTTCTAGCATATTTATTTAGTTGTAGAATACTTAAGTTAATGTATAGAATCCCTGAAAATAAAACTAAGAATCCAACGAAGAAATTTGAACAGCCGCCACAAAATGCTGTTTTTCTATGATTTTGAGATTCAAAATATTATAATTGGTGTTATTCCAAATAAAATAAATTATTTTGCATGATAAATCTTAAGATTTACACAAAACCACTTTAATTTTAACCATGCTTTTTGAAATTTAATATTTTTTGATAATCGCTTCTTACCTATATTTGAAAAATAATTTCATTTCAATAAATAACGGCTTATTTTTCTCAGGAAATTATTCTCTACAACTCTGCTGTTTTCAATTTTGAAAGTAAGTTTGTCTATTGCTTCTATAGCTTCTTCTATAGCTTTAAGTCGTTAGAACAATTTTTTAAAAGAATTAATGACAAATCACAATAAATAAATATTTATAATATTTACCAAAGGATTGTTTAGATATAAAAAAAGATTTTAGTCGCAATAGGAGCAACATGTGTTGGTTGTCCAAATTTGGTCGTTGGATGCTTGCTTCTATTTTCAGGAATTCTATACATTAATTTTTATTTTAATCATAAATAAGAGTGTAGATTAGGCTGTTTCTTTATATTTGTAAAAATGCGACTGTTATTTTTTTATAATCGATACCGCTAAGTTTTTAGTTATGAGGAAAAAAGAAAATCCGTTTTTTTATCAACGTTGTTTTATGGGCCTTTAAAAATAACATGAGGTTTTAAATGGGGAAAGCTCGATTCTAAAAAAAGAAGTATTTTTTATGAACCCTATAAAATTTGGTTTAAAAACCCCCAATTCGCTTGTATTAATTGTGTCCGGAAAATGCCCCAAAACTTGAATTAATTTTGATCGATCAGTGGTGAGCTTCCTAAAGTTTTTTTTATTAACTTTAAATTGAGTAAGAGATTTTATTTTTTTTGAACGTGGATGAATAGAATTATTAAATTGATAGAGGAGGTGCAAAAACTCTAGATTATAACTAGGCTTTTCACACCTTCTTTATGAAAAGACGCAAGTGAATAATTATAAACTGTTTAAATAATTGCAAAGAAAACTTCAGACAAAAACTTTCACTCTCTATATCCGTTAATTGGGTCATTATTTTGATAAAATAATAACTTTTTTCGTTTTACAAAGGCAAAAAATTGTTTGAACAAATGATAAATTAATTTTTTAAATACATTAAACATTAGAAATGTATATTTCTTTAAATAAAGGTTTTATCATTTTAATTATATTCAACACATAATATTGGCTAAAAAACAATTTTCTATACGTTGAAATTTTAAAAATTTCCATTTTAGGATTTTTATATTTCGGGAATTTGTTATATCGAATATTTTCTTTTTCGAGAATTTTACAATGTCGGAAATGTTATTTTTCGGTAATTTCTAACAAGTTTCAAAAAGAAAGAAACAATTTGAAAAATGGTACAAGAAACATTTACTAACATAGGAGATGATAACAATCGATCAGTGGAGATCTCCTTAACCGACCGAGAAAAAGGGAAATCCACACTATCGATCTAAGTTAAATCCACAAATAACAGAAAATTCTTAAAGTCTTTTCAGACTAGATAGAGCTACAAATTAATTTTATAATTGAAATATTTTTTCTGAAAAAAGATATTCTCCTTTCACTTATTTCAGAACAAATAATTTAATTTTAAAAATTAACACCTTGCTAAAGAGAGCGTGTATTTCTAAAAAAAGGTTCCTCTATTGATCTCCCGAGTAGCTTAGTTATTAGAGCACTCGATGGACAATCAGAAGACCTGGGTTCGATTTCCAGCAGCGCGAAAGGAGAAAATCATTTTTCATGAAAATATTTTTATTTTGAAAAATAGTATTACAATTTATTTACAGGCTCGGGCAAGGCCAACTCCAGATGATGTGATTCAGGAATTCCTGGATAGTATAAGACGTCGAGTTTCTGATGCATTGAGTCAGGTACAAGAAATGGCACATCGTGCAATCGAATCAGCTAAATCTGCGGTTTTAAATAGTTTACAATCAGCACAAAATTCTGCTAAACAAGGAATCGAAGTTGGACAAAGTTTTGTTAAATTGGGCGAAAATTCTGCCCGGAAATTCATTGAAGAAACTGCTAAAGCTGTTCCTCGATCTGATAATCCTTTTGAACAAAATACTTCTACGGAAATTAATTCAGGAAAAATTCCACAAGTGCAAATTCTCACAGAAGAGATTCCAGAAATACAGTATCATGAAGGACCTGTTCCATTTTCGTCCGAAAATTTACCTTTTGGATTTACACCTTCTCAAACTATTAATTTCACTTAAAACCAGACCTTGTATGATTTGAGCGTAGTTGTGTGATGGCTACCAAAATATAATTAATTCCAGTCAGGAATTTGGTAGATAATAAATGAAGTAAATATTGCATTTTTATTTTATTTTTAAATTTTGCAAGAAAAAGTAAGCACTAATTATTTTTCATTGTTGAGAATAAGTAAGTTCGTGTCACCGCACGGCCACCGATATCGCCGGACACCGCACGAATATTACAGCACCGTTGCCCACTGCATGCTTCGAAGACTAAATTATTTCTTTTTTAAAAATAAAATTTGATTTTAAATGATTTTTATAGATTTCAACAGATTTGGGACATTGAAGATTTCAAAAGACTTTCATGTCCTATTACCTTATTCTATTATAATAAGTAATACATTCGGATGATATAACCCATTCATTTAAATAAACATTAAATTTACACTGAAAAAATCGTAAGTTTGGCCAACTATTTAGTTTGTAAGATATTTTACTGCTATTTTATTAGTTGGGAAAATCATTTACTTAGTTGCTGGTACTAACTGAATTGTCACTGCAACTAATGGAATTGTTGTACGCACTAATCAATAGCAGTATCAACTAATAAAATAGCAGTATCAACTAATAAAATAACAGTACGATATCTTATTAACTAAATAGTTGGTTCAACTAACCATTTTTTTAGTGTAGTTAACTACGTTTTCGGAAACAGCGAACTAAAGTAAACTCAATGAAATTAGACCGCATTTAAATTGTAGAGAATTTAAGTGAAAATTTCCTTTTTAAATGATAGTCCACCAACTTAAATAGAATTCTAACAATTGAATTAGAATTCTAGCTATAAAAATATAATCTGTAAATTAAAATAGAATTTCAGCAATTCCTGAAAATTCTAAAATTGAAATAGCATTCTTGCTATTTCAATACAAGTCTAGCAAAATAAGTACCAACCTAGAAATGTAATAAAAATTTTAGAGAATCCAGTATAGTTCTGGAAATTCAAATAATAATTTGAACAATTTGATAGATAACACAGGCCGACAAAATTTGACAAAGGTCCGGAACCAGAGACCAGACCTAGTATACCCGAAGGTTTTTGCTGCGCTGAATTCGAATCCGACCTCAGAA
>NC_046661.1:103382386-103393254 GCF_010883055.1 Belonocnema kinseyi | reverse complement strand
AAGAATATGAAGTCAGATTTTGAAAATTCAATATGGCTGCCATTTTGGATCCGCCATTTTGAATTCGTCAAATTTGATATTGGATTTGTAATCAGCGACCTCTAAAACCCCTTAGTATACATTATCATACCGGGTATACCGGGTATACCGGGTATACATTGTCATTACCGGGCTTGGGGGTGAAATTTTTCATATTTGAATCCGCCATATCTCGGCTATGAAAAATCTTATCAAAAAGTTAGGCATCGCATTTTGAAGGTAAAGAGTAGTTCTTTAAAATGCCATTGTCAGTTTGTGAAAAAAAAATTTTCGCGATGTTACGGGGCCTCGAACACATCAAAATAACGGGTTTTTGACCCTTTTAGGTTAGAATATCTCGAAAACTGAGGGTGATGGAATTTTTCTGAGGTCAGATTCGGATTCAGCGCAGCAAAAACCTTCGGGTATAGTAGGTCTGGTCTCTGGTTCTGAGAATTGTTGGCCTGTGTAATCTAGCAATTCAAGTATAGGTCTATGAAATTAGAGCAATTCAATTAGAATTATAGCTGTTAAAAAACAATTCTACCAATAAAAATAATAGTCTATTCATTTAAATACAACTATCGACATTTTAGTGCAATATAGAATTAAAAATACAATTCTACTAATTTAAATTAGATTCTAGCAACTCAAATATAATTTCGGCAATTTGAAAAGAATTCTATAAATTGAAATGAAGCCATTCACAAATTAAGTTACACGTTTTTCTAATCGTATAGAAATTCAAATGGGGAACTAGTCTGGTTCCTGACCATTCGACACTACTTAAAGTTGGGTCATCTGACTAGCCCCCGACCAGTAACGTCACGGTAGATTAGTCGGGGGTTAGTCAAGTGACCCAACTTATCCTAGTCGGGGCCTGATTGGGTACTAGTAGGGGTCCTATGATAATACATCCGTGTAGAATATTAACCAAAATCCCAAAAATTTGTGGAATATTCATTGAAAAAAAAACTTCAGCTAGAAGGCAGCAATGGAAGAGCTTCGCTCTAAAGGAACCGCCATGTTGGTCACAGTAGTTTCTGCTCCAGGCAATTATGTTTCGTTACGTGTGGACTGCTGTCTCAAACACTCGACGCGTCATTTCTGTTGCGCGACAGGCGGCACGTCGCGTCCTTGCGGATTTTCTTTAAAGCTACCAGTCCAGAACCGCAAGACTTAAATGAAGGTCGTAGCGAAACCTGAACTGTACCATGCTTAATAGATTACTACTAGGATACTGCTCTTCACTGATTAATCAAAAACTTTTTCTCTTTCCAATTTGAACTACATGAAGGATTAGACTTTATTTACTTATCTCAAACCTTTCAGATAAATTTAAAAATAAGCATCTGTACAAATTTAGAGTCTTATGATTTGCAGCAGATTTTTCACCTACATCTATATGTATTTTTTCCAATATGGATTTTCTTAAAATTACATACAAAGGTACTTATAAATGTTCCTGGAAATTCGCAATTTTCTGAAAAATACTACAAAAAAATAAGATTACGTCTTTTTGAAGATGTTGATCATTGTTTTTATAAAAAGTTGATTTTCGTACAAAATTATTAACTTAATAGTTATTTATTAAGTTTATTTCAGATGAATTTCAAATTAATCAATTTCAATTAATCTTTTCTCCAAAGATCGTTGTAAAATTATTGTTAAATATATTCTTAGTGTTCTAGAATGAAAAAATTATTACGCTTATTTAGATATAATCTTATTTGATAAAATCTTGCCGAAAACTCAATCATAAGAATAACCCAACCAGAGCCCCACTAGCTCCAGACCAGAGCCTGAAGATTAACCGCACGGAAATTAGTGAACGAAAAGACCCGACTAGCCCTTGACCAACCACCGACCAAGCCCCGACTGAAATTTTGACAACAAAAAGCCCAACCAATCCCCGATTAGTCCCTGACTGGGTACTTTGTCAAAATTAATAACCCGACTAGCCCCCGATCAGTGCCCGACTTTTAATAGGGCCAAATGGAGCTATTTCCACACGGGTCTGAGAGTATTGCGTATTTTGCCAATTACCCCAATAGAATTTTTACAAAAAAAAAACGGCATTCCGGCAATTTAAATCTAGAAATTTGAGTAAATTTCTATAAATTCAAGTAAAATTATAGAAATTTAAATACAACACTAGCAATTTAACTGCAGTTTAAATAGGAATCGGGTTCCAGAAATTCGAATATAATTTTCAAAAATCAAATAGAATTTCAGCAATTCAAATACAATTAGAGCAATACAGGTATAGAATTATTGATACCAAATTGAATCCTGATAATGAAAAGATAATTTCAGCAATGTAAATATAATTCTAGCAATTGGAATAGAATTTTATTAATTCAAATAGAATTTCAGCAATTCAAATACAAATACCGCAATTTAAGTATAATTCCATTAAATAAAATAGAATGATTCTAATAGAAATATAATTCTAGCAATTCAATTAGAATTAAATTGATCAAAATTGAATCATATCAATTAAAATATAGACACAGAAATGTAAATGCAATTATGACACTTAAAATATGATTCTACCAATTCAAATTAATTTTAAATACGAATCGGATTTTATAAATTCAAGTAGACTCTATCAGATCAAAATAATACTATCAATTGAAATAGAATTGTGACAAGTCAAATAGAATTTCAGCAATTCAAATACAATTACAGCAATTCAAGTATAACTCTATGGAATAAAATAGAATTATACTAATAGAAATACAATTATAACAATTTATTTAGAATTATAGCTATAAAAATGGAATTCTTGCAATTAAAATGTAATTTCAGCAATTTAAATACAGTTCCAGTAATTCAAATATGATTCTGAAAATTTAAATGCGAATCGGGTTTTAGCAATTCAAGTATGATTCTATCAAATGTAAAAGGATTACAGCAATAAAAATAGAATTTTAACAAATCAAGTAGAATTTTATTAATTAAAATATAATTAGAGCAATTTGGGTAT
Organism: Belonocnema kinseyi; assembly: GCF_010883055.1. NCBI lineage: Eukaryota > Metazoa > Arthropoda > Insecta > Hymenoptera > Cynipidae > Belonocnema > Belonocnema kinseyi. Next base: position 103,390,247 of record NC_046661.1, on the reverse strand, counting down.
AATTCTATGAAATAAAATAGAATGATGACGATTCAAGTATTGAAGCAATTCGAATAGAATTATAGCTATAAATATTGAAATCTGAAAATTGAAATATAATTTCAGAAATTTAAATTCTATGCGACAAAATTCTAATAAAATTCTAGCAATCCAAATACAATTCAAATATGAATCGGGTTCTAGAAATTCAAGTATGATTCCATTAAATCAAAAAGAATACCATCAATTGAAATATAATTGTAACGAGCCAAATAGAATTTCAGCAATTCAAAGGTAAGTATAGAATTTCAATTATAATTGTCTAAAAGAAAAGAGAACTACAGAAATTAAAAGAAAATTCGAATAATTCAAATAACAATTCAAGCATGGCTTTATAAAATCAAAAATAAATTTTTGCAACTAAAATAGAATTTCAACATATCAGATAGAATTCTAAAAATTAAAATAGAATTATAGCTATTTAAATTGAATTAAGCTAATTAAAATACAATAATAGCAACTTATATACAATTCTAGCAATTTCAGTAAAATTCTAGAAATTTAAATATAACTCTAGATATTTTAGTAAAAATATAGAAAATTAAATACAATTATAGCAATTTAAATAACATTCCAAAAATTCACATAGTGTTCTAGAAATTCAAATATAAGTCTAGAAATTTAAATAACACCCTAGAAATTTAGGTAGAATTCTAAAAATTAAAGTAAAATTCCATCAAATCAAAAAGAATTCTACAAATTAAAATTGTAATAAATCAAAGAGAAATACAGTAATACAAATGCGATTGCAGCGATTAAAAAATAATTGTATCAAATAAAATATTTTTTAAAACAGAAGTATAATTGCAACTATATATAATGATAAAGACCTATAAATATAAAAGTCTTAGATTAATATTTGCCTTGTTTACTGCAATAGCTCGCAGAAAATACATAACATCGATAATGCTCGAAATATCGACTATTTACAGTCGGTGCTTTAGAATTTTATCGCTCACGTTTTAGATCTTTCCAATAATTCAGAGATATCTTCGATTCGATTTAGTGGCTTAAGCAATATAAACTAGGACTAGAAATTTAATCCTCCCTAGATGGACGTTAAAGTGCCTCTTTAGAACAAACACGTACGAGATCGTGCTGCAATAAAAATTTATAAATTATTTAATAAACCATCAGAAAGCAAGTAGCATGTGCTTTTAACAAAAAATATAGATAGATACAAATAGCTAATTTTGTCTTGTATTTTGTTCTAGAAAAGTAAACAAATTAGGTACAAGTTTTTACAATTCAAAAATTGATATACATTTTTATTAATATTTGTTACAATCTATAAGGACTTACAGAAAACTAGAGGATTTACATTGTTTAAATTGGGTGTTTGATATCATAAAAACACGTTTATGTTTACGTGAATTATTGTAGAAAACTAAAAATCTTTAGAAAGAATAGAAGATTTAAAAAAGTTGAGATTAAGATTAAGGTTGAGATTGAGATTAAAAAACGTTGAATTGTTATTATTTCATAATGTTAAATTAAAACCTCTTATAATAAAATTCTAATTCTTCTGTTTAACACATTTGTAATATATCAGTAAAATTATTGGATTTTTATGCTTAAATGACAATTAAATAATTATTAACTTCAGAAAATTGGAGTCAGTTCAAGAGATGTGTATCAGTGTTAAGAAGATTAAAAATTAATTTAAAAGTTGAAAAGATTTGGAAAAATGAAAAAATAAATTTAGATTTTTAAAGATTGCGAAATAAAACTTGTAATTTATTGAAGGATCTTCAAAGGTTTTAAGAAACAAAAATAAATTCTTAAGATTGATGGCAAATTTTAAAATGTTTTTTCAATTTTCAAAATTAATTTTCAGAGAATATTTATACATAGTTTTAAAAATTTGTATTCTTTATTAAATAGCAATTGAACAATTACTAATTTCTTAACGAATTGAAGAAGTTAAAAATATATTCACAAGTTTTGAAAAGATTACAAAATAATTGAAAACGTGAACAGACTTCCAAAAATTGAAAACGCAATTTAGATTTTTGAAGATTTCGAATACAAAATTTACAAGCTTTTTAAAGAATTCTGAAAGGTTCTCAATTAATAAACAATTTGTATTGAAATTCCTAAAAAAAATGGCAATAATTTTTCAAAATTAATTTAAAAAGAATCTTTAATAAGATTTCCAAAAATGTTTAAAAAGACTCCAGATGATTTTAAGGTAATTTTCTACTTGTGTGGGATTTTGATAAAATTGTAGGTAAAATTCAAATTCCTATATGATAAAATTATTATGAGATTCCTTGAATGATGTTTTTTTTTGTGCAATTTAAAAAGCTTTGTTAAAAAAAATGAAAAAATCTAAAACTTGATTTGCCCAGAGAAACTTTTTTTTACCTCTCTGTGAGTGAGAATTACCAGTAATTTTCTGATTGCGAGCTGGTTGAACTTTCAAAATTGTTGTGCACTGAGGCCCTTTCAATCATTTTAAAAATCTAACTTTATTTCGAGTGAAAGCCTCTCCATACCGAAATATTCGAGTGAATTGGAAAGCCAATCGTGCAGGAGATTAAAATGCCAAAACTTTGCTATACCTCTCAGGTGTTAGATGTACCGGTTATTTATGAAAAAATCGATGCTCGCAGTTCCGAGAGCATATTTTAGAAGCCAAACGATAGAGGACTCATAAAATAGTTCAAGTAACCAGCAGGTTATGGGAGAACCGGCGGTAACTTATTCCTATGATTGACGGTATCCTGTTCCGGTTTCCGTCCGGGGATGACATATATTATATATCAGGGTACCTAGTACCAACATAAATTTTTGAATTTTGCAAACCTTAACCTTCAAACTTTGTTCTTTTGGTAAAGAAAATACTGTCACAGGTTTTCTTTGACTCTTTCAATTTCAAAATTTTAACTCTGGTACTCCCCTTTGTTAGTGTCCGTAAGTTTTGAGTCCCACTGTGAACTCTTACTTGTTCTTATGAATTAACAAAGTAGTTTAACATTAAAAAAATCAGTTGAATTTTCAACCAAAAAGGGTCGATTTTCAAAAAAAAAGAAATAATTAAAAAAAATGCGATAGTGGATATTCTAACTAACAAATATTTTTACTTTCAATCTTCTTCTTTATTTGTTCACACTGTTTCCCTTTTACGAATATAATAGTCTTTGCATGACCATTCCATTTATTTCTAAAAACAAGCGTTATATACTATTTTATCACCTATTCGCTACACATCATTTGAATTACTATTCTTACATCTAAGCGTTTGCGACCCTTCCCTGGACTTCCGTTTTTCCTTACTTTATCAATATCAAAATTGGATGCTATTCCACAACACTACTTTCTATTTCTCCTTTAGGATTCATTTTTCGACTTTTTTTACCCTGTGCCACAAGCTTTCTCTCTTTCTCTCTCTTAGATGTTCTAGCTTTTTATCCATTCTACCCCCGATCATTTCGATTTAAAATCCGTTTCACTCTTTCCTTCGGGCTTTCCCCTCCACCTTTGACAACTTTACTCTTCTCTAAGATATGTAGGTCTCTTTTAAATCTTTTTTAGGTATTCTGGTTTCTTCAGCAGTCTAAGCTTTCGACACCAGCTGTTTTACCTTAAGTCCGCAATTTTCTTCCATCTTTCCTTCTCTTGTCTTGCCGTAATTTCTTCCTCTATTTCTTGCCACTCTCTACCTCTCACTTGCACGCCACATTCAAATCTTAGTTCATATCTCCCATGCAGCCTTTCCACTCCCTTATGCTCTTTCCAACCCCAAATTTCCATATAATAGCTAAAACTGACCATACTAGCACATTGAGCATCCACAATCTCATCTTTCAGTCTTCCTTGAACTTTCTTTTCTCTATACCCATACTTGTCCCATCACTTTGCTCGCGGATTATAATCTACTTCTCACATGGAGTTCACTTCTTCCTCGTGTTTCAAATCAAAATCCTAGATAGTCTGATTCATTTAACTGTCAGACGCTTTGCTCTCATGTAGTTTTCGAATACTCTCATCATCAGATTCATTCCTCTTCCATCATCGGACCATCAAGGACACCCTTGCCTGTGCCCCTTTCCCGTCCAGAATTCCTCTTCTTGATTTTCTGCTACCTTCACCCTTGTCTTAGTTTTTCGTTAAATATTTATTTTATCCTCTCTATTAAACATTTGCTGCTCCTCTCTGTTTCAATGATGTCCATTACAACTTCCTGTTAATTGACTCAACTTCTGCCCCAGAATTTACAGACAGTGTGACTAATTTCCATTTTTACGCCCTAGGTTCCTATTAATTAAATAGTTCAGCACGTATTTGTTGTCTGCGGTTTCAATCTCTTTCCTAAAACCCATTTGGTCGTGTAGTATATTTTCCTTTCTTTCAACCTGACTTTCGAACCTCTTTCTAAGTAGTACCCATTTGCCCTCTTCTATTTTAACAAACGGCACTATTAATCCTGCCTTCTATTCCTCCAGCCACCCTTTTCCTCCCCATATATTTTTTGCAATTTCTTTATATCCCTTCTTTTACTTCTAATCCTCCGTATCTTAGTGCTTTATTTTGAAAGCCATCCTCCCCAATGGCCTTGTTTCTTTTCAGCCGTGCAATCACCTCGTTTACCTTTGCTCTAATAATCTTATTGTCGCTGTCCTGATCTACTGCTACCTTCTTTTTTCCTTTTCCCTCTAACCTATTTTCCACTTACGCAATAAATCTGTGAAATACGTCGTCAACTCTTTCATCTCGATTTCTTTATTTATGCTCTTCTTTCCCCCTATTTCCCTGTTCATCATTTCTCCCTTCCACTCTTCCTTTACCACCTTCTTTATCTCCTTCCTGTACCTTTATTTCTCTTTCTGTATTTTTCTCCTATAATTCTTTTATGCTTTCTCTTTCTCCTGTTGAGTTACTCTTTTTCCATTTCCTCTTTCCTTCATTTTCGTACATTCTCCTACATCCTATCTTCACTTTCCCTCAATTCATCGTCCCATCAGTCTCTCTTAACCTCTTATCCTTGCCTGCTAGTTATCACCTCTTCCGTTACCTCATTAATCACTCCTTTAAGTTTTTCTAGGAGCTTGCCTACTCATTCCTTTTCCCCCAACTGCATGTTTTCAATTTCCTTTCTATGTTTATCACGAGGAAGTGATCAGAGCCTATCTCATTGCTCATTTCCATTCCAACCATCAGCTTCCTTATTCTTTTTTACGCTGAAATGCAGCCTACTCCGGAGTCCCTTTATACCCACGTATGTAAATTTCCCTTTTTTCTCCATTCTGACATTGCCGTTCAAAGTAACCACCTCTCCTCTCCCAACAAGTCCAGTATCCTCCTACCATTCTGTTCTGTTTTCTAGTATTTCGAGTTTTATATGAAGCTCTCGTTTTCTGTATCCTACACCTGCCCCCCCTTGTTCCCCAGCCCAGGACTTAAGGTCCCCCCTATCAGCATCAACCCATTCTCCTTTTTTTCTGTCCTTTTCTTTGTTCTTCTCCACTCTCCCTTTCCCCCTCTTCTCCTGTACGAGAATACAACACCCATAACTGCTTCTCCTACTTTTACTCTTGTCACCATTGTGCTGACCAAAAAAGACAAATGTTCAACAAAATACAAACGTTTTAAACCAAACAGTCAAATTTTCAACCAAGAAGATTAATTTTTTACTAAAGAAGATGTACTTTCTGCAATACAGTTGAATTTGCAGCCTAAAATTTTTTTTAAAATCCACAAAGAAGTTACTTTGGAACCAACCAGTAGGATATTCCACCAAATAGTTAACTTTTTAATTCAAGAAATTTGTTTTTAACAAAAACAAAAGGTCAATTTATATATATGTATCTATCTATTTATCCATCTCGACTCTTCCAAGACCCTCCAGTTACTGTCGAACATCCACCCAATCTGGAAGAGTTCGAAGTATTTTGGAGAGAAGTCTACGAAGTTCCGTATAGACTGGACGAAGACTCAGAAAATATAAATAGCTTCAAGGAGTTATGTATTGCCCTCATAAAACCTGATAAAGAATGCCCACCCATCACTACCGAGGAGGTGAAAAAAGTATTAAGAGGGATGAAGAACTATTCCGCACCGAGACCAGATTGAACCAAAACCTTCTGGTGGAAGAAGTTTTCTTCAACCCATCAGCATTTGGCCCATATTTTCACCTCATATTTGAAGTCGGAAGAGCCGATTCCAGAGTGGTTGGTGGAAGAGCGCACAATACTCCTGTCGAAAATAGGCAACTTAGCTGACCCGAAGAATTACAGGCAAATAACTTGTCTGAACACACTTTATAAGATATTCAGAGCTATCCTAAATGATAGGATTGTTCGGGCAATTGAACCTATGTGGCAAGAAATGTATGAACAATGAGGCTCAAAGAAAGGCGTAGCCGTATGTCGGGAGAACCTGCTCATCGATAGATGTGTCTGTAAAGATGCAGCATTCTACCAGCGTGACCAATCGATGGCCTGGATTAATTATCGGAAAGCTTTCGATTCGACCTCCCAAAGACTTATCATCTGTCTTTTGGAAATTTTAAAGGTTCATCCGCAAATAGTTGGGTGAATAGAGAGATTGATGCCGCTTTCGAAAACCAGATTTACTATCTCATCTGGAAAATCGTGTGACAACTAACAAGGTCACCTTTCAGAGAGGTGTCTTTCAGGGCGACACCATGAGCCCACTCCTCTTTTGCCTTACATTATTGCCACTATCTCTAGCACTTCGCCATTCCGACGGGTACTTGTGCGGCAAACCTGCAGATCGAAAGTACAAGGTCACTCATGTATTTTACGTGGACGCTCTTAAGATCTATGCTAAAAACAGAGAGCAACTGCATCTAGCTCTGGGGATTTTCGAACGATATACTAAGGAAATTGGAATGTAATTTGGGTTAGACAAATACGCCAAGGTTTATTTGAAGCGAGGAAAACTTAATGGTATCCCTGAAGATCCTGAGCTCGTTGATAGAAGCGCCATACGACACCTTTGCGCTGGAGAGACTTATACATACATACATACATGGACGAAGAACGAGCTCAGATCCCTTGATATCGGGACAAGAAAGGTTATGCACATGAACAAAAGCATGCATCTTAAGTCTTCCTTTTCGCGACTGTACATCTCACGCCGTCAAGGGGGTCGCGGAATATTGAGTCTCGAATGTCTTCACAACAGGATTATTCTGGGTACAGCACATAGAGTTGCAAATGGAAGAGACCCTCTTCTTAAAATGGTCAGGAATCACGAAGAAGTGGGCAAAGGAGCGTTTCTGTACAAAGCAGCGGAGGAGGCTGCTGAAACACTCGGACTTGAGTTTAGTATTAGGGGTGAGCAAAATGCATCAAATCTTATCTATCTCGAGTACTCACTTCTGAAAGCCCGGATTAAGAAAGCACAAGAGAAAAACTTTCGGGAACAGATCCTCGATAAGAGGATGCACAGTATCTTCCACAGAAATGTGAAGAATCAGTCAATGTCTTGTGAGCTAACGTTTGATTTCCTTAAATCGCCCGGATTAAAGTCTGGTACGGAGGGTTTCATCTTTGCATGCCAAGACGGTGTCATTCCCACCTTAACATACCGTCGCCACATTTTGAGCCAAGACATTCCCGATGATAGCTGCAGGGCGTGCCATGCACACCCCGAGCATTTCGCTCACATACTATCTATTTGTCCAACTCATGCGGGAACGACCTACATTCAAAGGCACGATGCAGCACTAAGAGTGGATTATTACCATCTTTGTCACTCTTACGGCATTAACCTTAATATCGCTCCTCTTAATGCTCCTAGGGAAATTGAGTCAATTGTCGAGAATGGGAAGTGCCGCATATACTGGAACTTT
>NC_046661.1:103369944-103382286 GCF_010883055.1 Belonocnema kinseyi | reverse complement strand
TTAAACTTTCAAGAAAATAATTTTTATTTTAATCCAAATAATGTATCTTTTAACTTGAAAAGACAATATTATTAACTAATACCTCAAAAGTAGACTTTTCAAACAAATATATAGAATAAATTTTTAATAAACAATGGGGGTGTGAAAATTTAAGAAAAGCACCTTACGTAATTTTCCACTTACAATTTTGGATATTTTCTTCGCACACTAAAATATCTTACGTAACAAATGAGTTTGGGCGGCTTTCTCCCTATGCTATATTAGGTCTGATGGAATAATTCTATGAGTTTTTAAATTTGAAAGATACAAGTTTAAGGCTACAGAATACTTTTACCACTAGAAATAATTTTTTAATGAACAAGAAATATGATACTTACGAGCTAACTTATGAATTATACTCAGTCTGTGAGTTATTGCAGGTTTTCTAATAATATTTAATAAGGTAATTTCTATTTGTTTGGAAAAGAAAAGAATTTTTTATACTCACATAATATAACATTCTTCGTAAGTTCTTATTGTCCGAAATCTGGGTTTTGAAATAATTATTGGTTAGTGTACATTTTTTCTTTGATGGTTTTGATATTATATTTCTCATGTAAACTTTTATTCCTATTCCAGGGTTTAGCTTTAGTAATCATTCTGAGGCACCTGTTTTGTGTAATTTGTAATTTATTTATATTTGTTTTGTAAATATTGCTCCATATTTCGTTGAGTGAACGACAGCTTTTTATTTAAAATTACTTCTAATTATTTAGCTTCAGTCTTAGGTACCATTATGGTGTTGTTCATATAGAGGTCAGGTACTTTCTCTTTCTTGCGCTTATGGCTAAATACAATAATTAATCAGTCTTATTTCGCTCAGTTGACGTTGTTGCTTTTGTGGTAACAACGAGAGTTCTGTTTTTATGATAACTGTGTATCATTTGTGTTATGTACATTGAAAAGTTTAGTTTACCAAATTTAGAAAGCAGACCTTCATGCCAGACCGCCTCGAAAGCTTTGTTTATATCCTATAAAGCCATTGCCGCTGATTTATTTTTATTAAAACTATTGTTTATGTAATTTGTTACTCTAGGTAATGTTTGAACTGTGCTTCTATTCTGACGGAAACCAAACTGTTCAGGAGTGAAAATTTTTATAATAGTTTTATATTATTTTAATTCTGTTGAAAATAACTTTTTTAAAAACTTTACTCGAAGCAGGTAGGAGGCTTATTGGTATGTCCCTTTGCGGAAAAAGTTTATCTTTGCCTGTTTTATTGATTGGTAGAATATTTTTTTTATTAAGGGGAAGTAGGAAAGTAAGAGACATGCGTTAAAGATATACATCAGCTCAGCGAAGACTTTTTTAAGTAGGTTCTTTAATAAAATATTTTTTGTATTATCCAATCCCGGTGTTTTCATTTATTTCATTGAAATAACACATCATTTGATTTCAGATGGTGTAACAAGTATAATTTCATCTGGATTAATTTGATGATTGCTAATTTGTATACATTTTAGTTCAGCAGCTTAATCAGTCTCATCCAGACCTATGGTCCTTGTCATGTGATGAACCCCTTCATAATTTACAGCTCATTCCTCTACCATTTCCACCTCGGAAATTTTAAGTCAATGTGGAAAAGGAATTGTGCTATTATTGCGTTTAATGTGACATTTGGCCATTTTCAAAAGTAAATTGTCTTTCACCTCTAAATTTTCTAATTTATCGTTTCATGTTCCATTATTATATTTTATTATTTTTTTAAAAATATATTTGGTGAGTCTATTTTCAATTTTCTTAATATCTTACTTTTTTCTTTGAATAGCTTTTCTGAGGTCATTTCTATATCTAATTAACTGATTTATGTTGTCAGGTAGATATATTATATTGTTAAAATTATGAACTTGAGGTATCGATTCGGCCACGGCGCTGTGGATGACACTGACCAGAATGCTAACGGTATTATCGACATATATTTCAGTTTAAATTTTTCTACTTAAAATCAAATTCTCATCAATGATTTTTTTGAAATTTCTCCAAATTAGCTTTTTTATGATTGGAAAAAGTCCTAATTTCTAGATGTAATTCTACTGCATTGTTCAAGATGATCAGGACAGGTGGATGGTCAGAATTTAATTAATTAATTGCATTTATTTGCAAAGTCAAAAGTTATTCTACCACTTGCATTAGTATTTCAGCTGTACCAGGCTGAATTTTTGCATTAAGGTCACTGTATAGAAGGACCTTAGTGCTAGTGTTGGAAATTAAGTAAAACTCGTTGATATCTAGTTTTATATCCGGGGCTTTTTATGATAACACTATCACTGTGTTCTCTTCTAACTTAATTGCCACATCCTAAATTGATTTAGTTTCTATTGGTACTTCATAACACTTTATGCCGTCTTTAATGCACATAATGAATTCGCCAGATTTCCCTTTCTCGTTTCTATCTTTCCTCATACATTATTAGCCAATTATCTTAATATTGCGTTTGGAGTTTAATTCAGTTTCGTTGAGCATCAATATACCCAGGTCATGATGTCTAATGTATTGCTTCAATTCACTGGAGTTGCCAGTGATGCCATCAACGTTCCAGTGATTATTTATAAGATTTGAAAAAGCTTTTCTAATATTTTCCATTAGCAACTTCAATGAATACTCGCAATCTATCGAGATTGTTTTTACAGTTAGGTAGCCTACTATTCAAAACTATTACTAGTGTTAAAATTTTACTTAGGTCGCATAGTTGATTGAGTTTACCTATTTCTTCTATGAAGGTATGAAAATCGTCAGGATTTGATCTTTGATGTTCCTGCAGGGGTTTTCGTTCCTGTTCCTATCCGTTTGGTGGCGCCCTCGGCAATGCAGTAGAATACGTCTGTTGGGGTAGTTTTCTGGTTCTCAGGGCTGGTTGTTTCCTGCGATCGTCAGTCGGCGCGGGTATTTGTAGGTTCCTTTTTGCAGTTTCCACCCTTAAAATCTGCTGTGCTTGTTTTTATTTGCCTGAATAGTTTGCAGGTGTTTAATGTAGATGGGGCATCCTGAGTAGTTAGCTGGATGTTCTCCTCCGCAGTTGACGCACTTCACTTTGATGTTTTCAACCTTGTCACATAGTCTTGTTTCATTCTGCTTCAAACACTTAATGCACTTTGGTTTATTTTTACAATATTGACTACGATGCCGGAACATTTGGCAGTTGTAGCACTGAGCCATTTTCCGTGGGTTCTTGTAGCTACCCCAGACACACTGTTTTCATGTCGACTACCTTGTCGTATATGATCATGTAAGTGGGGTCACTCTGGGGCTTCGGTACAGACGATTTCTTCTTAAGTACAATGACCTGGTCGCACGCAATTCCTTGACTTTTGAGGTCCTCCTTGATTTCCTCTGCCGGTAGGTTTGGTAATCTCTTGTTGATAAAGTGCTTTTTAAGTAGCCACTTCGGTGTATACGTATAATATGTCATATTGCCCGAGGTTAGCTGATCTTGAAGCGCTTTAGAATACAGAATTGACCCGGCATATATGGTCAACTTAGCGGTTGAATTGTCAATCCTAAAGTCCTTGATTTTGCACGCAGTCTTGATGGAATTAATGCATTTGGAGTAATTATGCATTTTTTCTGAGACGATTATTGGTGGAACCTTCGTTTCTTTCTTTTTTGGTTGTTCATTGTTTGCTGCATCATCTATGGTTTCATTATCCATATGTTCATTATCTTCTGGCATGTTCTTTAACAAAACCCGAAACTATTATAAGTGGGTACTGTAATACTGATTTCGTAGTCATCACGATCATCTATTTTTCCTCTTTCCATGCTGGCTGTTGCTTGCTGTCATGGCAGCTTCTAAGCGTTTTTTCTTGCCTTTACTTAGACTAAAGATTTCCTGAATTAGGTTTCGCGCACTTAGACCTTATTTTCTGTAGTAGAGCGACCCATGCTTCGCTACTTCGCGGAAGGGGCAGCATGCGCCCCTCCCGCCTTCGACTTATTTTGAATATTGGACGTATATTGTGACCGCGAGCGAATTACAGGAAGCCCCCTCTTAGTGATAAACAGCAACATCGACACGAAGATCTTTGCTAGTGAACTTGGGCGCGGTGAGCGCGAGCCACTCGTAGTGACAGTTCTAATGCTCCTTCCCGAGTGCGTCGCTATTGGCGCTGCCGCCGAAGCAAAATTTATAAAATTACGGTCTACGAGATTTCCCCAGGTTTCGGGAGAAGCCACATTTCGTGAGTTTTTTCGCTCCAACTTTGGTTCAAGCTAGGATCACCGAAGATTATGAGTGCCCCCACCCTTATTACCCGGGATCCTTTTGACTGATGGAATATCTCCATCAACATCATAAAAACTGGATCACCTACCCCACTTGCTACCCCAGGAACCATTTTCTTATCAGTATAAGACATAAATAATCGATTTTTTTTAAATCACGTAGCTTTTCAAATTTTAAATTAGTTTCCCTCTCCCATTTACTTTAATACTTTTGAAGCAAAACCCCCAGGCTGACCTAAACTTATGGGAAAAATATGTTATTTTAAATTGTTTTATTTCAGAAACAAGATTAAGGATTAAAGTGGAAAATTGGGTTAGTTTTTTAAATCTGCTAATCGCTTTGAAATTGGTTTTCAGCGACTCGCTTTTTCATTAATTCAGTCTCATTTTCTCAGTAAATTCAGCTTACTCGGCGAACATATTCCGGATGTCCTTGCGGCAGTAAGCGTGTTTACTAATCCCCTTCTTGAATTTATGATTCCACATGTGCCACATTTAGCTTTTAAATCTCAGGTAGTTATTGTTCATTTATTCTGTGATAGTATCTGTCTATATTTTATTAGGCTTTCTGGAACTCCTGTATTTAAAAAATGGTTTTTTCTTATTCTTAGGCTTTCGTAGCCCTATTAAGAAACTTATAATTTCGTTCGGGTATTCATCCGTTCGGCGTACTTTTTTCGCAGTGGGGAAGTGTAGGAAGTCTCGAGCAATCTGTATTTTACTTGTACCGTAGCCGGCTTTACCCCAGACCCAACCTGACTTTACCCCTACTCTGAGCAGCGTTACTCCGTATCCTAGCTCACTTTATCCGGTACCCTAGCCGTTTTTAACCCGTGCCTCAGGCGACCTTAGGCCGAACCTTAGCTGATATTATTTTGCACCCTGCCTACTTTACCGCGTCCCTGGATGACTTTACCCCCACCCTAGTCAACTTTGTTCTGTTCTCTAGCCAATTTCTCCTGGTACCCTAGCCGATTTCATCAAGTGCTCTAGATAACGTAAACCCGTATTCTAACCGACCTTGTCCCATAATCTAGAAAACTTCACCGCGTATTCCAGTCGACCTTACCCTATACCCTAAGTGACATTACCCATTACTTGCGAAGTTCATAAAAACTAGTTTTTTCTGTCTGGTACTCAATGCCAAAAAACTATGAAGATCCTATATTAATATAAATATTAGCTTCTAAATGAACCTTAGAACATTAAAATTTTGTATTATTTTTTTTTAATTCATATATCTTCCTAATAAAAATATTGAATGATTTTATTTCAAAATTACAAATTAAATCTAAGAGAATTATGTACCTACTAATTATCTGTCTTTACACGTCCATAAACAAATTTTACTAATTTATTAAATTTTCGAACTACTTTAATTTTAGCTGTCACCGAAGAAAATCGGACTAAAGAAAAAGGGTCCAGCATAGGATAGCATAGAATATAATAGGATAGAATAGGACAGGATAGGGTAAGATATGGTAAGGCATCCTAGGGTACTACAGGCCATGGCAGGATAGGGTAGGGTAGGATAATATACTATATATAATAGGATATGATACGACATGATAGGATAGTATAGCATATGGTAGGATATAATAAAATAGGATAGGCTAGGCCAGTGAGGAGTGGTAGGGGCAGAATGGAGATTTGAATGACTTTATTATTATTTTTGAAAAGTTGTGGTAAAAAAAGTAGACACTGCGTAACTATGAGTTTCAGTGACAATTTTATCTTTGTTTATCTATCTGTGAATAATCATTACGAATCTTCTGCATTATTAAATTCATTAATGAAACTTTATAAATAAGCAATATTTAACTTTACGGCATAATTGATTTCGAAATGTTTCTAAACTTTATTTATAGAAGAAAAAATTGTAATAGTTAATAGTTTTTTAATATTGAAAATAATTTTGCTATAAACTTTTTCTTACTACACTTCATAATTTGTAAGCTTTTTCACACTTGACAATCATTAAATTATGGACCAAATTTAGAATATCTTAATTGATGAAGTGTATGCACTTTCGAAACGAAAATAAGATTATGGATGAATTTAAATTACATAAAAACTAAATGATTTCAAGAGATGATTTTAAGTTTTATGAGTTTTGAAGAAATTTGAAAATAATTACAACTTTGAGAATATTTCAAAAAATTATAAACAAAATATATATTTCTCAACATTTCTGTAAAGGTAACTTACTAACACATCTGAAAGGTTTCAAAAGAATTAACAAAAATCTTCAAAATTGCTGGAAAATTTTTGTACGACTTTGTATTTGAAACAATTAATTTCGAAACCAAATTTAAAGAAATTTCAAAAGATTTTCAAACTTGTTGTGAAAGTATCTAGCAGATTATAGGGGAAATTTTTTAATTTTTTAGCATTTGTTTTAATTGTAGGAAAAATTCTAAACAAGTTTAAAATCATTCAACATTTGGTAAAATATTGTACGATTTAAGACCCAACGTAAATTTTTGAAGAATTAAAAAAAAAGATTTCAATGATTTATAAAATTTTAAAAAAGAGCATAGAAGAATTTGAAGTAAATATTGTCAGTATTACGAAATTACAATATTAACCTAATATTAGGCAAGTCTAAGTAAGTTTTGGATGTTTTAAAACGATTAAAAAAGAATTTAAAAGTGTTAAAATTTTTCTTATATGGAAAACCAATCTTAAGAGAATACTTAAAAATAATTCATGTGTTTGTAAAAATGTTTTGAAACGAATCTGAAAGATCTTAAGGCAATGTTTTTTTTGGAGAATTTGTTTTAAATTAAAAAAAGCGAATCATGCAAAAAAAGATATAAAAGTTTTTAAAAGATTTGAAAATCAGTAAAAATTTGCAAATATATCTAACCATTTTTTATTTGATGTCGATTTTGAAGATTTTTTGGAAAATTCGAAATGCTGGTTTCTTTAAAAAAAACTTAGTTTTAAGAGGAAATTGAAAAACAATTAATACATTTCAAATGATTTTCTGAAATAAAAAAGGGGAGAAGATCTTAAAGCAAAAGTTGTTTATTTTATATGAATAAAGAACTGAACAGAAAAAATTTAACTGAGTTTAAGAGGTTTAGAAAAAACTAAAAAAATTGCAAACTTTAAAAGATTTTGAAAAATAAATTTAAAAAATATGAAATTTTGAAAAGGTTCGTGTGCAAATCTTTAATAATTTTTGTTTGAAAATAAACTATTTTAAGAGAATATTTAAAAATAATTCATAATTTCGAAAAAATTTTAAAGAATAACGTGGAAGATTTCAAGGAGTATTTTCCTATTTTGCAGATTTCGTTTTAAATTGGAAGAAAAATTTGAATAATTTTTAAAGCTATTCCAAAGACTGAGGAGTTTTTTAAATATATTAAATCATTACAATTTTGAAAAGATGTCGGAAAATGTTTAAACAAACATATTTTTAAATACTCCAAAAATATCTGAAAAACTTTAAGAGAATACAAAAATTTGCACAAGATATCTAAGAAAAATGTGAACTAATTTTATCTTCTGCAAAATTAATTTTTTAAGGAAATTAAGAAAAATTCTAAGGCATTTGAAAAGGTTTCTAAAAACGCTCAAGAGGGTCTAAAAGATTTTCATAAATTTTCTTTTGATTTATAGGATTTTTAAAATGTAAGGAAAAATGTTGGTAAATTCAAAAGATATTTATGAATTGAAAATTCTAAATATCTTCTCAGATAACTCAAAAATTCCTAATCTTTTGTAAAATCGAGTAAAATAACAAAATTTTCTTACAAATTTTCTGAAATCTTCAAAAATCTTTTGGAATTTTCTAAAAAATATTTAGAAAATTATATTCATACAATATTTTATTCTAAAATTCATATAACGTTTAGAACTAACTGATAATACTGATTCCTTTGTTCTTAGATCTCAGAATATAATTTCAGCTTTCTCAAAAAGTTATTAAAAATGTTGAATTGTGATTAGTAATTGAAAGCAATTATTACTCTTTAATGTTGCTTCCCTTATCAATTCCACTGATGAATAGATAATTAACAGAATCCACAACATTATTATTAATGATTAATTCAATTATTAACAAAAAGGACAATTAAAAAAAAATTAAATATCAATATTTTCTTTCATATATCCCTGACATCTGAGGACAATACATACGCACCTGTAACAAGGTTGGCCTGACACAGGCGCTGTATTATGTCTTACCATATCGGACTCGATCTACTACAAATGTTTTGTTTTGCTTTCAAAGGATGTTTCAGCCTAAAGTTTTTATTTAAGATGATTAAAAATGTGAGCTTCCTAAATTGATATTAAAACTTAAAAGGTCGCTAGAGGGTGGGGGGGGGGGGTGAGTCAGAATTGGATTCTCGTGGAAATATCAGTCCACGAGTCACAGTTTTTATCACATTTAAACAATATTTTTTTTAATTGTAGCTAAATAAATTTCCAAGTGATAATATTAATTTTTCTTTAATAACGTCAAAAACTAAATCCAAAGAAATATTATGAAACATAGATACAATATCTAGTGAAACAAGTGAATGTGTATTAGGAACATTAAAATTTTTTATTTTTTCCTTAAATTTCCAACTATCTCTTATATATGAATCAGTTTTCCCAGATACAGGCTTTAGGAGATTATATAAATATTTTACTAAATTTTGAGTTGGAGAACCAATAGTAGAAACAATTCATCTCATTTTTTAATCTGGTTTGTGAACTTTAGAGAGGGCATATGCTTTTTCTGTCACACAACCATAGTTTTTTAATTTATAAGCTAAATTTTCATTTATGAATTTTTTTTCCTAACTAAAAATAATATTATTCCATTTTTCTTCTATGGACGGAACTAAACTAGTAATCGCAACTATTTTCTAACCGTGCAGTGTAATTGAAAAATAAAAAAAATAATGAAATCTGATGCTAGAAAATATCACCTGTTAAGTGTAGTTGTCACTTACGTGAAGTTAAATACAATTTTGAGGATATGTCGTTATGGCACCGGTGTCTAGAACTGGCAGCCATTTTGTTTAGTCTGACAAATGAACCGAAAAATAAAATAAAATTTATCTGAATGGGCAGATCATTATGCTCTCGAGAGTTAAATGATCGTCGGAGCAAAATGCTCTGCAACAAAATTGATCCTTTTTTTTTACTTTGAGAAGGGAATTTAGACTCGATTTCTTTTTTATCATTTTGTGTCTAAAATTGATCGTAAGACGGAGAAAATTAGTGGAAAACTTTGTTTTCTCTCGTATTTTTGAATATACAAAAACGATCAAAGAAAGGTTCACTTCATGATCTCCTTGATCTCTTGAGGTTCTATTTATCTACTGAAATATATTACAATTTTACTGGTGAAATAAAATTAGGTTCTAAATACTAGGCTATAGAAATCCGGTAGTTTAGAGATGTCATATCTGAGATCATGACATTTTGTGTCTTTATTAATGTAAAAAGATTCAATAGTAAGGCGTTTTTTAACATTTTTCTCGTAAGCTAGAATTTTCGGATGTTGAAAATCACAGGTATGACCTGTTTCAATTCTATGCATTTCAAGTACTGTGAGGTGATCTCCATTTGAATTATGACGTTGGCGTTCTTTGATTCTATAATTTATTGGTCTATCAGAGTGCCCAATATAACAACAGTCACAGTATAAACAATCCAAACCGTAAACAAAATTTTTGTTGTGAAATATACCTCATTTTCTTTTAGGGAATGGAAATAAGTTGAAATAGGATTTTGTTGGTCTAAAAATGACCTCAATATCCTTTTGTTCATTATTATTCAAAATTTGTCTTAATAATTGGATGTTCTATTTTATAAATTGCAGAGAAGATAATTTAATGGCCCTGTTTATAAGTCCAATGATCATCCCTTTCTTTTGAGACCAAGGATGTTGTGATAAATAATGCAAGTATATACCAGACCAATTTTCTTTATGATACTAATTGAAAGAGTGTCATTATCAGTTCTTGTGATTGATATTTCCAAAAAGTAAAATGTGGAGTTTAGTTCTTTTGAAACCTAAATTAAAGATTTTAATCGTAGCTGTTGAAAATCTCAAAAACATTTTGCAATCTATAATTTTTTGAATGATCATGAAAATATTATCAACATGCCTTTTGTAGAAGGGTGTGTTGAAACTGAGTGAAGATAAAGAATCTACTTCGAGTGTTTCCCTCTTTATGCATCTTGGGAAGTTCATATGCTCCTTGGATTATGGTAGAATTTGCATTTAATCCTTCAGTTTGTATTGCTGATATATAAGCAAGTCGGTCCCATCTATTGATGGTAATGTTATTAGATGTTTCAGTGGTGGATATATGCTCAAACTTAATATCTTTAAATTTAGCTTTATCTGATAATAATTTTAACACTTGTTTATTATATTGTGATCCATAAATTGCAACAGTTACATTACCTTTATCTGCTTTTAGAAAAATTATATTAGGATTATCTTTAACAAGTTTTATTTCTGGACTAAAATCTGAATTATATTGACATTTTTGTTTGTTTAGAATAGGTGAGTCGTTTTTCCACTGACGATGGCTTTCCATCTCAACCCTGACGAGGCTTAAGCGGGCGGAAACGCGACGATTTCTCAAATATACTCTAACAGATTTGTAGACCTTTTATCTTTTCGCTCTCACTTTGACCGACGTGGTTAAACTAATGGCAGCTAAAGTTCCTTCATGGTCGGGGTTAGGGACGGGGGACCTTTTACGGTCGAGCACGCGATTAATTATTTAAAAAACGTGTATATTTTCGGATGTCCTACCGAGCTTTCAGATTAAAGCTATATAGGGAGAAGAAAGAAGGGGATGTAAAAGGAAAGTTAGAAATGTGACCCTCAGTTGCGGCTTAAAAGGAAAGACCTCGTGCGTTAGACTAAAATGGATCAGTTTTATTACAAAATATTTTGTCGCTAGTTTTCTTCAGTAACTCGAGTTAAGTCTGAAAAAACAGGGAAATAAATCTATCCTCCTCCTTTGAAAATGCCTAGCTAGGCCCTTCCAGGGGCTTACATATTTTCCCCGTTACTTTTTTGTGCAAAAAATTCAAAGTCCGATCACCAAATTAAAAAAATAACTATTCCATACACAAACATTATATTATTATAAAAAATTCCAAGAACCATTTTTATCATTGTTTTTCATCAGAGTTCATTAAATCGCCCTCCATGTGTTAATAGTCGTAGTCCACTTCACTTTTTACTTATGGTCAGCTAGGGGTAAAATAATAATTTAACTCGATAGATTAACTGTCAACGTTTCATTAGTTTGGTTTGCTAATCTAATCAGGCTGAAATTTTATTATTAAAACACCAATTAATATCGTCTAGTGAAAACAGTATTTGATATCAAAATTCACTTTTTGTATAAAAAATATTTAACAATATGGTTTCGATTAAAACATTTATGGTATCAATGAGTCAGGTATAACCAAGAGGATGTATTAAAAATTTTCACATTATGAAAGAAATGAAGGACATGAACTGGAAGTGTAGTGACAGATAACTGAGAAACATTGAAAACGGCTCCAATATGACTATCGACTAAACTATATATATATATATATATTTAATTAAAAATTTGTCATAAGGACTACCGCAGGATTTCGCCGGGAGCGGGTGCTAATCTGAAAAATTGCACCCGCTTCCAGCGAAATCGCGGTAAAATTTCAGCCACAACCACGTCTCACAACCGTGAGATAGGTGGTTACAGTCTGTAAAGGAATCAATACGACGATCCAGCAAAAGCCTCGTGCACCCTAAGAACACGGAGTGACCCACGGACAACTGCCTTCTGCAATTTTCCCGCAAGTGTTCTAGCATATTGTTGACACGCAGGGATGCTTTTTAGGCTATTAGCAAGTGAAAGCTTGGCACCTCCAAGAGAGCCGATGATAAGGACGATCAGTTTAACAGAATATTCCGGGTACAATTGTTGCAACTCCCTTATAAGGTCTCGATACCTCTCATTCTTTTCATTCTCCTTGACTATGATGTTTTTGTCAGCTGGTGCCGAAAATTCGATAACGAACATGGTTCGCTTCTCGAAGTCAAGAAGAACCATGTCAGGC